>NW_024381280.1:0-14506 GCF_016835505.1 Polypterus senegalus | reverse complement strand
GAATGGCCTGTTCTCAGCTAGATTTTTCTAATGTTCTAAAATATTCCAAAATATTCAATCACACATGTATGTCAATAGACAGATATGAAGAGGGATTGAAAATGGGCAAGGGACAACCAGACTAAAGAAGACCGTAGTGGAGGTGGTGGTTTAACCTGCAAATCTTACACCATGGCAACAGTGATCATAGTGAAAAGACACAAGGTGCTCATCCTGTATGAACAGGGTATCTTCCAAACAGACTGGTGCTTCCAGATGGTATGTCCAAGCTCTTTTTCAGAAGCACAAAAAAACAGGCAGAATCAAGAACCAGAAACAAAGCATATGGCCACACAAAAATGAGTTCTGTGAATGAGAAATGCATCAAGTTTACTTCGAGGGATCTTGAGAAAGCTACTCATGCTTTTATTTTTTCTCGCCTTGATTACTGCAAATAGCTGTATTCTGGGATTAACAAATCCCTGATAAGCAGGTTACAGTTGGTCCAGAATGCTGCCGCCGCTTCTGGTTGGGGCAAGAAAGTCTGATTCTGTTTCTCCAATTTTAGCTTCTTTACACTGGCTGCCTGTCAATTTTCGAATTGATTTTAAAATCTTGTTGCTAGTTTTTAAATCTTTACATAGGCTTGCTCCTGCCTATTTATGTAAATTGTGTGTTTTACACCAGCCATCCAGAGTGCTTAGATCTTCTGGTCAGTTGTCTCTTGTTGTCCCTCGTACCGAGTGTAAAACTAAGGGGGACAGACAGGACCTTTACAGCTGCTGCTCCTCGCCTGTGAAACTCTCTACCTCATCACATAAAGGAGTCGTCTACAATTGAACTGTTCAAACCGAGATTAAAGACTCATTTCTATTCACTTGCATTCCGTGACCTTCAGTAATATTGATGGTTTCCTCTTTGTTATTATTATGTATCCTATTTTATGTTCATATATTATATTTCTATTTATGTTTTTATGTTAATTGTTTTGTTTTTCTTTTATTCTATTATTGTAAAGCACTTTGGCCACAGCATTACTATGTTGTTTTATATAAGTAAATTGACATTGACATAGAGAGCTATGACAGTTAGCATACAGTGTCTCTTCAGGCCACAGTTGCCAGCAGGTGGGAATGTTTGTGACTCACCTACCACTTGGAGATCCACTTCTGCACACTGCAAATGAACACAAAAATCAACCAAGGCCTATCCTGAGTGAAACTTGCAGCTTTATATTTACTTCCATTTGAATTATTTTTGCTTCTTCATTTCCTCCTGCTCGCTGTGTGGCAATGCAATGCTGCCATCTATGGGATGAAGGTCCACTATTTTATTTCTTAATTTCCTCGTACTGTGTTTAAGAACAAGGGTGCTCAGTGTTGGGCTACAGAGATTGCAAGTTTATGTCCTATACTGTGTTCTCATTTAGAAGCCTTCCTAGCTGAAAACACAACTTATTTAATTATTAACATTTCCATTCTACAAAGAAGGTCACTTTTTATTGCAGATTTTTCACTCAATATAATCAAAGTCACGTGTGGCAGAGAGCAGAATAGTAACTGTAGATCCTTCACTTTTTTCTCTTCCATCCTTCCATTCATCTTTCAAACTTTTTAACCAGAGCAAGGTCAATGGGAGTCTGGAACCTATCCCAGCAAGCATCAGAGGCAAGGCAGGAACAGTCCCTGAACAAAATCCCCCTTCATTTCAGGATGAACACACACACTCACTAGGGCCGATTTAGTAATGCAAGTCCACCTAACCTGCATGTCTTTGGACTATGGGAGGAAACCCCTACGCACACAAGGGGATTTTCTCTTCCATTTCTTTTAAAAATATATTATTATAAGTAGATGCTTTATGATGAATGCACACAAATGTAAATGGGGACAAGTTAGACAATGAACTGCTGGTTCCATTAAACCAACATATAAAAATGAAATAAAGGTGATTATTTTAAGGTGTTACGTTTGGTCTCCTTTAATGTACAACCAGAGAGTTGCGAGATGTGTTTTTAGAAGAATGCTGGACAGATAAAGAAACAAATGGAGGATTAAAGAGATCACAGGTGAAAAGACATTTACTAAGTGAGATAAAGAACACACATTTAACATATTTGGGAGCTGAAGTGATAGATAGATGAATGAGAGGATAGCAAATTAACATTTAGAGACATAAAAAGTAGTTAAAAGCTTCTAAAACATTAGATTAAGCATAAATTAGAATATTAAAGCAAATAAGATAGGTTTAGCAAATAGTTAACTAAAAAATCAGTTATATTGCATTCTTTTTTAGGCTTACATTAAAATTTCCAAGTAAGAAAAGAACAGCATAATTGATACACTAGTTTTGGACAGGATAAGAGTTTGAGAACACCTGTGATTCAAGGCTAGGAAGTGATAAAAGCAGAGTAGATGTTTCTGAAAGGCGCCTATCAAAAAAGCAGGTGGGCTGATGAATCAGAAGAAAGGCTTTTGCTGTAAGCAGGATCACGCTGACCTAATGCATGAAGAGAAAATCTTAGTAAATTCAGGCATTAGCAAAAATACTATAAGAATATATTAACAATTAACTTTAGTGTAGAAATTAAGACAAATCAAGCATGCCAAGCAATGATCAAATGAAAGCACATACTATACTTCTTTTTAATTAAAGCTTAAGCTTCAGGTCACTATTGTAAAAAGTTTGGAAGGCTTAAGATAGGAAATGATGAGAGGAAAACCCATATATGGAATTGAAGCCTTGGCCAGTTAGAGAAAATGGGAACAGCATAGAAAGATTACAAATTCCATGAGGGGGCCAGTGATAGGAATAGTAAGGAGAAGATAAGGGTTCCCATGGAAACTCAAGGTTCGGTTGGACAGTAATAGAAGGGAGTCAGAAGAGGGATGGGCAAGAGAGCTCATTATAGCGAGGTCAGAAAAGATAGGAAATTACATCATAAAAGCCCAAAGATGGAAAGAGGAAGCCATCCACCCAGTCTTGGGCCAATTAAAATAAGCCGAACAGACACCAAGAGGAACAATGAACAGTAAAACCAGGTGCAGAATGAGCTAATTGAATGAGGTAAAAATGATAAGAAATTGTTATAAAAACTTCAGTTGCTGTAATGATTGTGGCTCAATCTCATTCGGCCGAAATGGGTTGAGCCCGTGTGGTTGATTTATTGCAATAAAGCCTTAAAACTCTGTCTGTCTATCTCGAGTCCTAATAGCCTAAAGCCTTTATTTTTAGGTAAAAAGCCTTCTGATGATGAATTTTTCGCCACGACATATTGGTGACTTCCCGACGTTATAGAATAACAAGGCAGCTGCGTGAATCCAGAACCAGGGGCAATGCTCTACGAAACGGGCACAGTTGGTGGTCACCTATAAGGTAAGCAATATTTTCGCTAATCTAATTTGTGTAAAGTTTCAGAGAGCATCCGCCCCTCCAACGGAGACAAGCAGCATTTGGCCTTTCTAAAACGAACAGGTAGGAATAAAGGATGGGCAGACAGACTTAATGGAATGTGTGAAGGTTGTACAACTAATATGAGAGTGATTGAATGAATGTCAGGTGCAGTACTTAATATGGTTCCGTCCCTGGAGAGACGAGGGAGCTCTGACCCAGACGAGTCAGGGGCTGCACGAGTAAGTGTAAAGAGTGTACAGCTTATATGAATGTGTTTGTGTGAATGAGAGTGCAGCAAATAGTAGAGATTGAGGTTTAAAAGGATAAACGCTCCGGTGCCAGGTGAGACGGAGGGCTGCACGGTGCAGTACTCAATACAAGTTTAAAACGCTCTGTCCCAGAAGTGACAGGGGAGCTCCGGTCCCAGGCGAGACAGAGGACTCGTAACGCTCCGACCCAGGCGAGTCAGGGAACTGCATTGTAACGGGTAGTGTTGAAATCCTACCAAATCTGAGGGTTGCCCTAGTACCGGCGAACCGAGAGTATACTAAAGTTACCGTAACGACAGCTTTCCGAGTATAGATAGGTGTGGAATTCCTGTTTAGGTACTGCTTCCAACTTGCCAATAGGGAGAGCAAGGGGAAAGGCTGCTCGATGGAACAGGTGGAGTGAGTGTGCTAGTTTTAAGGGACAGATAAGGGAATAGAATTGTTTGTTTATTATTTTATCATTTTTATTTCATTTTTATTTTACCTTTGGATAGGTTAGGGAGGCACACAAGTACTATGTACTCAAGTGCTGTGTGAATGGAGCGCTTTTTTTAGAAAAAAGCGTCGCGGCAATTGTTGAAGCACATACAGGTGCGCAGAATGGCGTGCCTCAAAATCACGTGACGGTCCCATTTCCAGCACCAGTGCTTGAAAGCCCGATCCGGTTTCGAAATGTCAGTATCGTGCAGCCCATCACTAGAAGACATGTAAAAGCTTTTGAAATGCATCTGCTTATTGATAAGAACTACCACTTTCGAGAATATTATATCCCTCCCATCCTTCAACTCTTTACGTCTGACTCTTAAAGTCAGGCACGACCCTTCTTCCGTCAGCAGTCTCACATCTTCGACTGTGACACTGTTAGATACGCGACACTGAGCATAAATTTATCGACAGTGAGAACATCGACACGTGTTTTGGTCGCTACTTCCGCCCTTTGCGGTGCGATCTGTGCTCAGACTTCAGGCAGTGAAGTCCAAAATCATCCACTTGCAGGGCCACAGCACCATACGTCACCGCAGTTGTAGACCCGCAGTTACAGACCCAGAAGTGACGTCTCTGTCGTTTCAGGTCTGACTTCGTAAAGTTACTTTTGGAAGGTTTCGGCAGGTCTCGGCAAAGCCCGGAAAGTAACGTCAAGTCAAGGACCCGTTCAGAAGTTAAGCAATAAAAATGAGAAGGGATAAACAGTACATCAAACCAGATAATACGCATCAGTAACCAGGTTTCCATCCAAGGAGTTTTTGCGAAAAAATATTTAGCGCTTCAAATTTTAGCTGATGGAAATGCTAATTATCGATAAAATGTTGTACATGTCGACATAATATTGTAGTGACCCGGCAGCCAGCGCTGGCGGCGTGATGCATTGTGGGTAATTTATGTAAAAGCATTGTGGGTAATTTATGTAAAAGCATTGTGGGTAATTTATGTAAAAGCTTATTGTTGTGTTAAATTAACAATGTAATCGAATTGTTTGTCCTGATGTAATTGTTGTATGTGTTTGTGCTCAACTGGTGGGGTGGGTTTGGGTTATTGCCGTCCACGGTTGTTAAATTGTAAATAGTTACCATCAATGAGAAAGATGGCTTCGTTAATGACCTTGGCAATGGCTATGCAATGAGTTTGAGCTTTGTTTTCTGACTATCTGCTCTAATAAAGAGATACAACAGGACAGAGCTGTGTATTGCTAAGATTTCATCTAAGCAATTATTGCAGAGGCACTCGGAGTCGTGCGGTGTATGGGACATGAGTGCTCGCTACTTAAAGAGCTGGGTACAGCTGCGTGCATAATGCTGGCAGTCCGCTAACCGACAGCTTAGGAGAAGTGCACGGCAGAATTCGGCTCTAAAAGCTTTTAAGACTCAACCACGGGTTGCTACAATATTTTTCCGTTTAACTTTAGCGCATAAATTCCATATCGATAGGCCTACTTCAGATGTCGCGAAAACTACATTGGAAACACTTTTTGTCGGAAAAAAAAGGGCTTTAACGCAAATAAATGTGTCACATGATACATTTTCATCACGTGCAATCAAAACGAGAATAGCGGAGCGGTTCGCATGGTCTGATGAAGAGCCTCGTTATTTCGTGATGAGCCAATGCAGTAGCGGATAGGCTGGGTCTCCTGCTACTAAAAGGGGTACCTGAACTCCCTCCACATCAACTGTAGCCTGGGGGTGTCTCTCAGGATGTCTAAATAATACAAAAACCGCAAAAGTAATTTACTGTGCCAGTAAAAATATTTAATAAACCGTGTGTTTCATTATCTAAACATTTTTTTCTTATTATTAAATGGCAGATGTTTTAGCATATATGAGAAATTCTTTAATTAATATTAACTTTAGTTTTTTTTGATTGAACGTCGTTATTTTGTATTAATTCAAAGTTCAGTTTTAATTAAAAACCTTAAGGGAAGCAGGTTACAGTACTAATTCAGTTGTTATCGCACTGAGAAGGGATGTTGAAAGGTAGGCTCAACTATACAGATCCGATGCTGCAAACACAGCTGCATCATGGGCACTTCCAGGAGTGCCAACGCAAGTGTCTCGTATCATGCACCTGTCATCAACAAGGGCCTGGAGAACAATAGATGGCCACCCTTTGCGATTAATGTAATTGCGGTAGCCTTCCGTCGGGGGAAGAATAGGCATGCGTGCCATCCAGCGCACCGTAAATCTGTGGCACAAGATGCACCAAGGAATTGCGGTATGCAATTTCATTGGCCTCCGCTACAGTCGGAAGTCTGATATAACACCGCATTAATTTTTCTTTAATAGCGGTGCACACAGCATAAACACATCGATGGACGGCAGTTTTACTAACCCCGAAAGTTTCTCTAACTACTCTATGCTCGGCGCAGGTTGCCAGCTTGTAAAGGGTGATGGCAATCCGCTTTTGGGTTGGAACCGGTGGTTGGTGACAACCTGTGATGGGCGCAACATCAGGACTGATGAATCCACATAACATCTCACACATCGGCCGTGTCATTCTAAAATGTTGCAGCCAGAGATTTTCTGTGAAGTGTCTCTCCACCACCTCCTTCCGTCGTCTCTCCCATAGCCGTGGGTTTCGTCGCACTAGGGTACTTTCTTCGAGCTCTAGGGCTATCAGACAAGTAACTGCTTCATTCTGCTGTCGTCTTCGGATATTATGTACAATTCCAATTATTTGTGAAACTGAAATAACAGTAAGCTGGCAAATTTCAAAAAACTGTCTGAATAATCTCTCCATTTCTTTGTTTAGTGGAGGGGGTGTAACGTGGAAAACAAAAGGTAGATAATTTGCGACATACACAAAATTATGTATGGAAACGGCTCACGGGCAGATTTTTTTTCCCGATACAACAAAACTTATGCAACAGTTCGTTTTGCAGGGGATGACGTCATCACGCACACCATTTAATCGATAAAAAGCCAGTTGGATGGAAATAGGCTGGAGACAGCAAATTTCGCACATTTTTTTTACGTATATTCTGTTTGTCGATAACAAAACGTCGCAAAAAACTGGATGGAAACTTGGCTACTGTTGGGAAGTTCAGAGGAAATTTGCCATCACATCGTGTCACACATCAAACTAAACAATACGGATCGTTTCTTTGAAATATTAATATTAACATTTATGTTGTGTTCGGGTCTGTGGGAACCATTTACCATGTCGGCAAAACTAAAATCATCGAGATCTGTGTTAATTGGAAATAGTTTTTTAGTTTACATTCATGAAATGAAGTATACTATATAATTATAATGTTTACACCACGTTAGAGTTTAGTAAAACGTTAATAATAAAAGTGATTACGTTTTTTAAAATGTTCTGTGCATGTGTGCAATATTGTTCTAATACAATTTAGAATTAACATTTAAGCCAATCTATTATTTTTAAATATGCATGTGAAGAAAACAGCAATACATATTCTTAGGGATTTCTTCACTGTGTCCGCATATTTGTTTTTCACCGTGGCCCTAATACCATCCATCCATCCATTTTCTAACCCGCTGAATCCGAATACAGGGTCACGGGGGTCTGCTGGAGCCAATCCCAGCCAACACAGGGCACAAGGCAGGAACCAATCCTGGGCAGGGTGCCAACCCACTGCAGGACACACACAAACACACCCACATTTTGGATTGTGGGAGGAAACCGGAGTGCCCGGAGGAAACCCACGCAGACACACGGGGAGAACATGCAAACTCCACGCAGGGAGGACCCGGGAAGCGAACCCGGGTCTCTTAACTGCGAGGCAGCAGCGTATATTCTACACTGAATTATGCTATATATTAATTGCATTATATAGAACTTCTCTAGTTTTTGTCACTTATTATTATAAACGATGGGCCATCAAAAGAAAAAAAAAATAAAAATACTAATAAGAACACAATTTATTTATATAGCACATTGCCCAGGATTCAGAAAGAACAGCAGGACCAATATAAATATTGGCTACAAATAACTTCACTAAATGAAGATAAGTACAGGATATACAAAACATTCAAATAGAATAAAAGACAATAATTCAGTCTAAAATACAACATAAAAATAGCATAAATTGTGATAAAAATGCAAACCGAGTACCTGGACAGATAAAGGGGGTAAACTGAAAGAAGGGGCAGAATGTCAGGTCTGTTTAATGTCTTCCTAAACAAATGAGTTAAAAACAAATGAATGAAGTCAGCTGATCTCATTAATTTCAGGAGGCCATTCCACAGTCTGGGCGCTATATAGAACTGAAGACCCTGCTGTCACCCACAGAGTGCAGGCCACAGGCTGCATGGCCACAATGCCATATGCAATAACTTACTTTTACACAAAGTGGGACAGCAGCTTCTCAAGAGGAAGGTAACAATGCTTAGCACAATAAGGAAAAACAAGCCAGAGCTCCCATCTCAACTGCTGGCCACACAGAATAGGCCAGTGAAGACATTAAAGTTTGTCTTAACAAATAACACATCCTTGGTGCACAATGTGACCTGCACAGGGATAGAAGATTCCATGGCCAGAAATGATAATGGACTGCAATGCTACAAAAACAGGAGTGGAGAATTTAGACAAAACATTACACTGGATGCTGGCCACAGCCAATTTTTTTAACATACTGAACATCTCAGAAAAAAATACTTTTGTCATCTCAACAACCTTGAACCAAGACTGGAAAAGGGAGAAGGAGAGGAGCAGGCTAAACCATTGGTGACACCTCGCATGCTACTGGGACAACATGTGCAAAAGAATCCAGCATGTGCAGCCATTGTGTCGATTCAACAGTCCAATCCAGAGGGGAACCAATGACGGCACCCGTAGTGTGTATGCATAGTGAGTGTGTTTGTGTGTCTCACTGTGTTATTTTAGCCTGCTGAACTGTACAGTTATTACAGTATTGTGTAGAAAATGAAAATATTCAGTTCTGCTTGATAAACAAATAGAATGTGGTCTGAGGGTAAAGAGTAAACAAGTTATTTACATTGCTTGTTAAAATAAAGTGACCATCAGTAGTTATAGGCAGGTACATACTGTCAAAATCGCAATTAGAGCTATCAATCAAAATGATTAATGACATTTAAGCCCCGCCCATATTACGTCATACCGGAAGTCCCGCCCTGTAAGCCCCGCCCTGATGACACAAGACCGGAAGTACCGCCCCATCGCTCCTTGATGACGTCACTCCGGCCTCTCACGTGACCTATCTCCGCCCCTTTGGTACCGCCCCCTGGTGGCGATTGGGTCTAGGGCTCCCTGTCCCCGCCCAGACTCCTCCTTGAACCCCTGCTCTCTCTCTACACACAGAAAGTAAAGTCAGGTATGGGAGGACTCTGTGAGTTCGCTTGCAAACAACTGAGCCTGCCCATTTCGAGCATCCATCCCCCATAGCTTCTCACTTCAGCTGTGCAATTCACAAGCTGACAAGTGATGTAACATCTTAAAAATGTTAGGAAATTAAGGCGCTTTCTAAATAAACAGGATTCTGAGAAATTAATTCATGCATTTATCTCTAGTAGGATTGACTACTGCAATGCGGTGTTCACTGGATGTTCAAACTGTTCTTTATTCAGCCTCCAGTTAATCCAAAATGCGGCTGCAAGAATTATTACAAGAACAAGAAAATATGAACACATAACTCCAGTTCTTAAATCCTTACAGTGGCTCCCGGTTAAGTTTAGGGCAGATTTCAAAATCCTCCTTTTAACATATAAAGCATTAAATGGCCGAGGTCCGGCTTACTTGTCTGAACTTATCATGACTTACAAACCTGAGCGCACATTAAGATCTCAAGATGCTGGTCTGCTTAGGATTCCAAGGATTAATAAAATAACAGTGGGAGGTCAAGCTTTTAGTTACAGGGCCCCTAAATTGTGGAATGGTCTTCCTGCTTCTATAAGAGATGCCCCTTTGGTCTCAGTTTTTAAATCCCGGCTGAAGTCTCAGTACTTCAGTTTAGCATATCCTGACTAGTGCTGCTGATTAACTGTACAGACTGCATCTCTGTTGTTAGTCATTAGCACTAAAACATAAGTAACATGATTGTTATAATTTGTTACTAACCCTCACCTATTCTGTTTCTGTTCTCGTTACTCAAATGTGGCAATTGGTGCCACGGCCCACCTGCAGAGTTGTTTGCATGCCTATGGTAAAGTCATCCCTGATGGAGGATCACAGGAATCATGGGAAAGAGGGTCCTTTCATCGGATTGGCTGGCGAGCAGCGTTTCAGCCATGGAATGGCCAAATGGGGAGGCAGCTTGATGGATGAGGTCTCCAGGTCTCTAAAAATATCCAAATCTTATTATGTGATATCATCTACTGTTAAATTCTGCTCCGTACTTCTAAAATTTGTATTATTATGCTGTATTAAGGATTTGTTCTTTTCTGTGTATTGTATTGTATTGACCCCCTTCTTTTGACACCCACTGCACGCCCAGCCTACCTGGAAAGGGGTCTCTCGTTGAAATGCCTTTCCTGAAGTTTCTTCCATTTTCCCTACAATGTTTTTTGGGAGTTTTTCCTTGTCTTCTTAGAGAGTCAAGGCTGGGGGGCTGTCAAGAGGCAGGGCCTGTTAAAGCCTATTGTGGCACTTCCTGTGTGATTTTGGGCTATACAAAAATAAATTGTATTGTATTGTATTGTATTGTAACTTGCAATTTGCCCCCATGCCGCTGAGGAATTCTTTGAGGTCCTTTGAAGAGGTTATTTTTCATCTCTTTTAAGGGAGTTTAGGATCAACCTTTTCAGAGAGCCATCTCCACTCCAATTATTTTAGACCGATTTCTCAACTATCAACTTGCTGTCAGCAAGTTCCCTTCCTCCGGCCCCAGCCTGTTCGTGAGCACCCAGAACGTCTGTCCGTGGAATGTACTTCACTTTTCAAGGTGATGCATGAGATAACTAGTTTGATATAAGCCTTGTGAAAATCACACAGACGTATGCCGCAGTTCCCTTTTAAATCATGTTTGAGACGTCTAAAATATCTAGCCTGGGCTGATTGGTGGCTGATACCAAAAATGTTCACATTTATACAGAGCTTAACTTTAGGGTTTATTTTCCGGGGGCTGTCTAAAATCAGACAAATGAGCAAAACCCTAATTTCCTTAATTACATTATCCTCCAGGCTGAGTAATGAACAATGTCCTGTATGTGTCAAGATGCCAGCCCATACCTGTCATCCCTTACACTATACAGTATAACATGTTTGGTTTCTCATTTTGTAAGTATAATATAATGAAGTTATTTTTAAAAGTAACACCACACCGCTCAAGAGAGACAGATTTCCACGTGTGTTTTTGGATTTGCTGTGGTCAGTGATTTTTAATTTTTGCTTAGCTCATTTCTATCACCTAATGTGCTGGTTTAACTAGAGGCCTTTAAAACCCCCTTTGGCAAGCCACAACTGTTTCCAAGGCACATAGCCCCCCAGCGTCTACATGAACTTCTTAGAAAAATGATTTCTTTTATCTTTGTATAGGATTAATTGAAATATAACTATTCTTCATGCAGACTATTCATGATTATTATAGGCGCTAAACGAGTATGTTTTTAAAAAACGGATGGCTGAATCCTTAATATTTCCAAGTTGATTCTGAAGTGCGTGCGTATAATATAAGATGCAGCATTTTTTTTTCTATCTACGTGTACGACGATTAATGTACAAGTCCATAGGACTGAAGCAAAAAATTGTAGTTTTCATACGAAGCGGGTAATCCAATCAAGTAGTTTTTGTCTCGGCGTCTGAAAATTCAAACAGGGGCCTCTCCTCTGAGAATATTCAGGAGTGGCTTTAAAGCGCAGGCCGGTGGTGCATTAACTCTGACATAATAAAAGTATTCTGAACTACTTACAGAAGGGACCCACTTGTGAAATGCCTACTGTTTCGAAACGGCTTCTCTCTGTACGGAGCTGCCTGTTTTTTAAAGGCTGAGATAACGAAACATTTTTGCTTTATAAACTCTCATTTGGACAAGACTCCAGGAGCTTACTGTAATGGTGTTTTCATTCATTTTGCTAAAGGTAATTATTTTAATACAGAATAGTAAACCAAAATCTGGGTGATTTTAGACGTGTGAGTAATATAATGAAGTTATTTTTAAAAGTAACCCTACACCGCACAAGAGAGACTGATTCCACGTGTGTTTTAGGATTTGCTGCAGTAAGTGATTTTTATTTTTTTGCTTAGCTAATTTCTATCACCTAGGAGCCTTTTGACAAAGGAAAACTCTGTAAGTACACTTGTGCATTTAAACAGAGATTTATAAGAAAGCACAGGAGACTATAGTGAGGTGTGCTGGTTTAACTAGAGACAGGGGATGTAAGAAGTGCTTTTCTGCACATATGAAGTTCATCGAACTAAAATCATGTGTTTAAAATCAGCAGCTTTAGCTCATGCTAGTGATCCACCCCAAACATAGCATAGAACTTAATTTCTGTACTCATTTTAAATGATAATAGCCAGTATAAAGTCCTTAAAGGAACTGGAGACATCAAATATCTTCTATCATATATCTTTTCTTGCCACCCCAAGTCATTCAGATTCTGCTTACAACACACATGTACGATTATTTTTTCTCAAATGGCCAAATCTTTGGCCTGCTAATCATGAAAAAATAAATACATAAATAAATCAGATTTTATTCTCATGACATTTTATTTGCATATTTTATTATACCTACTTAACTTTTATCGACATTTATCTATCTCTATATTTATTTTTCTGTATCAGAAGGTAGTTTAAGTTAATTTGTTTTGGGTTCAATAGATGTATTTTTCATATTTTCGATTCTTGTTTTCTTTTTTTCAAATCTTCGTGCCCCCTTTTTTTTACTTCGCGCCCCCTAGCGGGGAATCGCCCACAGTTTGAGAACCACTGCGTAGGATTTTATTTGTAAAACACTCTGCGGCATTTCAAGCTAAGTTAGATTCCCTTGTTTATTCAGCCGTCCATCAGTGTTCCATTTTTATTATAAATTGTATTTAGTCTCTCTTTATTTACTAAGCATTTTATAAGATGATTAGAAAACAGTTATCTTGTTCAGGCTTTAATTTAAAACAGCATTTTCATCAACAGGTTATAAACACTTTGGTAATTGGTAAATTTGTGAATTTCCCCTTGGGATTAATAAAGTATCTATCTATCTATCTATCTATCTATCTATCTATCTATCTATCTATCTATCTATCTATCTATCTATCTACTCAGGGGGCTTTGTATAATACAACGTTTTAGAAATTCTGTGAATGCTTGGTAATAGCCTTCTATTTTACAATACAATACAATACAGTTTATTTTTGTATAGCCCAAAATCACACAGGAAGTGCCGCAATGGGCTTTAACAGGCCCTGCCTCTTGACAGCCCCCCAGCCTTGACTCTCTAAGAAGACAAGGAAAAACACCCAAAAAAAAACCTTGTAGGGAAAAATGGAAGAAACCTTGGGAAAGGCATTTCAAAGAGAGACCCCTTTCCAGGTAGGTTGGGTGTGCAGTGGGTGTCAATTGATTTTACATCAGTTATGAAGCCCTGAAAATAAGAACGGTTATAGCAGGTTATAGGAACCTGTACACTACAGGGCTGATGATTAGGCTTTGGACACGTTAGGCCAATCAGGTTGGAAAATGTTTTTTAGTGAATAGTTACATCATATCTATTATATGTATTAGCACAAAGATTAAAATTTTACTAAAACTGTGAGGTTTATTCTTTCTTTTAGGTAGTCCAGGATACATAGGACGGCCGTCATTGAAAAAGCACCCTTGGCTTTAGTAGCATTCAGGGTGAAGGGGATGTAAATTTAAACTGTGATTCCAAGAGTCAACAAGTGTCTGCAATCTTCTTGAATACGAGTCAAAGGACCAGGGTTTGTGCAGGGATCACGGTCAGGGGCAGAGTTAAGCTAGACATTATTATTCCAAAATGAAACAATGACTTGCCCCTATCACAAAGATAAGACAGTAAAAATTAAAATGTACAAATACTAAGTCACAGAGGAGATTAAAAAACATCTTAAGACCGGATCAACAAGGGATCACCCCAAGTTTTTAAGTTTTATTTAAAAATGAACTCTTTAAGACACGTTCAGACTATTCCGGACTGTGCATGTTAAAATAGCTTATTATTTATTTCAAATGTTTTTATACATCACGGCAGTTTGTCATCACTCCACTTTTTCATGTGGTTATTTACTTTATTTATTTTGGCACAAATGTCCTTACCATCATGACTACCAGTCTAGTTCATATTCTAAAATCCAATATTTAATGTTCTTCCTGAATCAGGAGGAACACAAGCCTCACTTTTACTGCCAGATAAGATTCTAACAATAACCGGCTCATGTTAATTAGCCTCATACTAGCCGATGTTCAAGAATGTTTTCCCCAACTCTTTGCAATCC
>NW_024381279.1:0-1141 GCF_016835505.1 Polypterus senegalus | reverse complement strand
AAGCCACTTTCACCACGGTCACCAGACCCGAGACAATCCTCATAGCCAGCCCTGTCAGTGCCAGTGGCTGCACTGAAGTCACCCATGACCAGAGGAGTGTCACTTTGCGGGCACCCATGAACTACCGAGCAAAGCTGCGAATAAAATGTCTCCCTCGCCGCGATATCACTCACTGTGGTCGGAGCATACACTGAGACAACAGACGAGGTACCCAGGGAGTGCCGTAATCTGAGTCTCATAATACACTCGTTGAAAGGAGTGACATCGGACACCATTGGAAGAAGCCAATCCGCTACAGCAATAGCTACTCCCCGAGTAAGACAGCCATCAGACCAACCAGACCAATAAAAGGTGTATCCACCTACAGAGATCTGGCCAGTCCCAGGTTGCGCACCTCTTGAGAGTGCCGCCACTGAAGTACAGAGTTTACACAGCTCCTACGACAGTAGAGGAAGGTGATCATCTTGCCAGAGAGACAAGACGTTCCATGCACCTACCCGTTTGGGCCGCCTTAAATTGGGACCCAAGTGCTGCTGTGCAGTGGGCGACGCCTCAGCACCACACCAGTTCCGATCCTCAACAGACCTGACCCCATTGGCTCTTCAACTGTTTCGACTGTGTTTTTCCCAGTTGATTCTGGGGTTCGTCAGTGGTGTGTTCTTGCTCCTACTCGGTTCAATGCTTGTATGGACTGGGTGTTGCACAAGGTCGTGGGGTCCAGCAGTTGTGGGGCATCTGTCTGTGAAGAAAGATTCACGGATCTTGACTTTGCTGACGATGCTGTGATCTTCACGGAGTAAATGGAGGCTCTCATCGGCTCTGAGCGAGGAGTCTGAGTGTCTGGGCTTGCGAGTGCCCTCGGTAAAAATCAAAATCCAGGCCTTTAATGAACTCTTCGGCACAGCCGTCAGCAGTGTGTCTGTTTG
Source organism: Polypterus senegalus (assembly GCF_016835505.1). NCBI lineage: Eukaryota > Metazoa > Chordata > Cladistia > Polypteriformes > Polypteridae > Polypterus > Polypterus senegalus. The sequence goes on along the minus strand of NW_024381279.1, from coordinate 215 downwards.
CGGAGGGAGTGTCGACCTTGTCAAGAGTTTTTACCTTGGCAGTGGCATTCATGTCTCTGGTGACTCTTCCTATGAAGTCAGTAGACAGATTTGGAGTGCATAGGGGGTCATGAGGTCGCTGGAAAGGAGTATGTGGCGCTCCCAATATCTATGCAAAAGAACAAAGGTCCAAGTCTTTAGAGACCTGGTGCTTCCTGTTTTACTATATGGTTGCG
>NW_024381278.1:0-5505 GCF_016835505.1 Polypterus senegalus | reverse complement strand
TTGAGAGATTATACTGTAATTCAGGTAAATCTATCCTGGTGGCGCATTGTTTATTTATAGCAATTACCGGAGCTTTGGAGGGTTCTGCAGTGTTAGGAGATACTATATTTACATCTCTAATATCATTAATTTTTGAGTAGAAAAATACAGCAATATTCTCACAGGTTTCACTGGAGTATTCTGGGGGCATTCCTTTGTATTCCTATAGGTTTAACAGGCGGTCAATTGTTGAAAATAAGACTCTGGGATTACTAGCATTGGTATTTGCAATATTGGAAATAGCAGCGCCTCTCCAGGAGCCCGGACAGTGTTATTGTATTCTGTTATTTTAACTTTTAATATTTCATAGTGGATAGTTAGTTTAGTTTTCCCTCATTTCACGCTCGGCTCACGACATGTTCTTTTAAATCAGTACTCTTTGGGTCTTCCATGGAATAACAGTACTAGAGGATTTTTTCACTGTCTTTTTCAGGTGCAACTATGTCAGCAACTGGTTGCTTACTTTGGAAGTTTAAGTTTTCCACTTTACTATTTACATTATCCTGCGCTAGTATAGCTGGCATTATAGGACTGGTGCTTAGAATAGTTGTAAGCTTTAAAGCTGCTGATGAGTCAAAGGCGTTTTTAACAAAATACTTCTCACTTGAAGCGTTTTCTATCTTTATTTCTATATTAAATAGTAGAAGGAAATGGTCTGATAGACCGATATCAGTGACCTGCTTTATATCAACTTTTAGTCTTTAGTAATCCACTTCAAGTCCTAGCATTGTAGCCTGCTTTATGTGTAGAGCTGATTCTACGAGCTGCCTCAAATCAAAAGAGTCCAGGAGGTTCATAGATTCCTTTTACCTTTGGTCACACTGATTTAATGGAAACATGAGGATTAAAATTAAGCGACTATTAAGAGTGCATCATAGTTTGTAACTAAAATTGACATTAAGTCAGAGAGAGAATTCCTCCAAAGGGAAAGGCGTTATATTTGAGGAGGTCTATACACGGATATCTGAGCGTGAGAAGTCTCCATGAATAACTAGCGTAGCGAGGATACTCCAAAGGACTTAGAATTTACAAAACTAACATCTTTACATTTTTAATGAAACCGAGGTAAATGTTTGCCAAACCGCCCCCCTTTTCCCTGGCAGTGCGGCGCGAGTAAAACACTGTAATCGGGCGCGGTTAGAATTAAAACTACGCCCCCATTGGAATTAAGCCATGTTTCATTTAAGCAATAAAATCAATGTTTCTATCACTAATAAGATTGTTTATAAAAATGTCTTGTTAGTTAAAGCTCTAACATTTAATAGTGCCATATTTAATGTTTCTGAAGGGAGCCAGAGCTAATTTTTATGCGTGTTATACATTAATCAGAACAAAAAATCAAGTTATTTTTGTTAGCATCTCTGTGTGTACTTTTTTATGTAATCTACAATCCGTTTTATAGTCTTAATGGTATTGATCTGAAGTAGTAATTTCAATTAAATTATTGGTGTTTTGCTGCACTGCCTAGATTTTTTCGTCGTTAAAGTTTGTGGAATTATTAATGATGTGCACTTTAGCGGAAGACTCTGGTAAGCCATTGTCCTATGAGCCAGTAGCATTACGTAAAGGGGTTATGGTAGTGGAACAGTCAAGATAAGGCGAATTACCTTGTGATGTTTTAGGAGGGAACTTACACACTACCCATCTCAAGAGCTGCATATTTGCTTTGTATCCAACATATTCACTAAATATTCTGATTACAAAGCTCACCACTACTGTAAACACAGCTCATCATAAGAGAAAGGCTCATTCTTATAAACTTCTCATAATCCTAGCGTTCTCACTGACAGAAGTACACCCTGCACCTGCTTAGCAATTACACAAACCCTCTCTGTTTAGAAGCCATTGGCTGTTCAGGCGCACTTTACTTCTGTGGCTATCAATCTAAAGTGCATTTCAGTTTAAAATTGCTCACCCCTAACAAATGGTTACAGAGTTTAATCATAATGCAGTGTTATCTGCTTATTCATAATAAAAAGTGCTCTTGATTAAGACTTGTGATCTCTCAACTGGGTTTTGTAGGCTGTGAAGTTAGCTCTTCTTTCTTTCTTTTATATTTATCTACTTTTCCCTATTGTATTATTAGTATGTAGCCTTAGAATGCCTAATCTCACAAACTTACCACTGTATATAACTTAACCCCACCTTCCTTTATATCTATAACCTCGGGCAATTAGGCGTAGTAAAAGACAAGCAGGGTTAAGTTGCACATAAGATAATGTATATTACTGATAATTTTTCATAAATAATAACCAAAATGCAAAGTACATTTGAATGTTAGCAGCCATACAACCTGATAAAATGAGTATTAAGGTAACTCAGGTGGCACACAGACTTATAGTTACTTAAAATGTCTTTGGATTAAGGCACATTATTGGTGCTCAGCTTTCAGCCACATGTACATTCAATATGTCTGCTGAGCTGTACTCTTCATTGTATTTGTGCTGTCAGTTCATGGTATGATAGTCTTCATCAGTTGTTAACAAGAAAGATACTTCTACATCATCTGGAGTTAGCAAAGAGATGCTTCTTTTCAGATGTTAGTAAGAGAGAGAGATTGTGAGTTTGAGCATGTAGATTTATAGATGTTCTGTCCAACCCCTACAGCCAATAGGACATCATGTGGGTACTTAAAGGCCTCTGAGACAAGCCAATTCCAAATAGCCATACCTCAGACCAATAGGGGAAATAGAACATCTTAACACCTGCAACTTGGGGCCATATGTTAAACTAACTTGAGAAGCTTGTGTGAGGGATGAGAGAAAGACTTTAGCAAAGAAACGATTAAGCCAAACTGGTTTTAAGACATATCCCAAAATCCTGTTGGAAAATTACAAATGGGCTCTGTAAGTAAGGGGGGGAGTTTACACTAAATTACATTGCTTTGCCTAAATTATAAATAAAGACATACAAAACATTTATCAAGTTATATATGGAAATCTCACATCACAACATTACCCAAATCTACCTTTCCTTTACATGTAATGTGATGTTTTCTAGCCCGGTGTCCTTGCAGGGGTCCCAAATTTTTTATACCGTCAAACCTCCTCTATTTTACCTCGGTATGCGGTATTACCGTGAATAATAAAAATTGTGGCGTGGGCTCAGACGTCACCAAACTGTTGGCTTATTGCCTAAACCGTTCCAGAAACTGAATATCAAACACTAATACTGGAAACAATAACAAAAATAGCATGCAGAACAATATTAACAACTTTTATTAGCAACAAATAGCAGTTTATAAAAAGTGCAAATACAGCAGTGAAACCCAGAATTAAATTAACGCAAACATCCAGAACAGTTTTTGTCAGCACGGAAGCAGAGTGCACACAAATCAATTAAATTAAATCACACACGCCTGAACAACTTTTTAATAGCAAGATGAGCAGCTTACTTATAAAAGTGCAAATAGACCCACAACAGTCAACCAGAGTTGAATTAACATAAACATCATGCATATTATAAAAAGTATTGCAAGCAATAATTCCTAAACAAAAGCATCTTCTTTCCAAATGTCGTTTTAGCGTAAACCAAATAAAAATGCCACAATTAGATTAGTAGAAATAAACACAGTGTGAATAGGGCTTGAATGGCAAATGGCATCCAATCTATTTCAAGATTTCTGCGCTAGAAAAACCAGCATATTTTTTACTTTGTCAGAAACATGGCAGGGGCACGTTGTGGACAGAGCAACTTTACCTCAGGGTGCACAGAAAACCGCTCTGATGGTGTGCTTGTGGCACAGGCGCTGGGAGTTCTTTAGTGCCACCTTGACATCTGGGAAAGCGCCCGGCAGCATTTTCCACCAGAGGAAGTGGGTCCTCGTCTCCTTGAGTAGCTTTGGCTCCAAACAGTAGGCTGTTATTTCAGCTCCGACTCTGGCTATCCTCTCACGGTGCCGATGCCCGGCCCGGGACCTGCCATTGCATCAGATTTTTTGCAGCATACTCCTCAAGTCATCTTTTTGGTGAGGGTGCAGGTTGCTCTCTCCCTCTTCCCACTCTGATGGCCACTGGACCTGCTGCCTCAAAGTCACGATCTCAGCCTGTAATTCAGCCTTGGTCTCAGCCAATGCGTTGTCATCCGTCTCATATCCTCCACGGTAACGAGGGTCGAGGAAAGTGCATTTTCGCAATATTTTGGCACTGAATTGGATTCATACTTGGCCTCCAGCTTTGTTAGAATTCCAGTTTTGATTGACTTTGTTAGCTGGGGTCATTTTCTGACGAGCCAACACATTGTCCCTGCAGAGCTGTTAGTATGGGGAGGATACAGGAACTGGTCACATAATTTTCTCCTGACAAAATATCAGTGAAGTCACCGACTGGTTTCAGTGCTTCAGTGAACAGCTTTCAAGACGTCCATGTCCTGCCAGGTCAGGGACAGGCTGCTCCTTCTGTCATCAGACAGGACGTGTCTGATCGCTTGGGCCTGCTCGAGGATTCGCTCCACCATTGCCAGTTTGGAGCCCCAGCGAGTTGCGCAGTCCTGCCGACGGATGGATGGATGAATTAATTAATGAATGATGAATAAATGATTAAATAAAGAATACTATATCTATATAATAATAAATGATAATGAATAAATAGCATAAATAAAAGCAAATAATATAGCATAATAAACGAATGAATGAATAAATAGGCCTAAATAAACGAAATGAATGCATAAATAAATAGTCCATTAATGTATATTATTCCACTTGGTAAATTTGCATGCAATTTATTTAGGCTAAATAAGTCCTTATCGCATCAAGCCTGCATTTATTGATAAAAAATCAGGTAAAAATAATTACAATTTAAAATGTTTTATTTTAATATACCTACTTTTCAATATATTATTATCCAATATTAAATTATAATATATATATATATTATATATATAATCCCTTTTATATTTGAGCCCTGCCCTGAGGAACTCTCTGCACGTTTATGCTTACCGTTATGAGACTATGTTTTGGAGTCCCAAGTCCACTTGTTCTTGTGGAGTTCATGCTTACGTTGCCAGCTGTGTGAAAAGGCCCGACAATATTACGCATAGTCCGAGGGCGACTTCGTTTTGCCTCTGGTCATGCAATCCATTTGTGACAGCCAAGTTTAGATTGTGACAAGCAGTATAGCCACGGCCAATGCAGGGACCTGATTGCGCATGAATGTTGGCAGCGTTGTCAGTGGTTATGGCTGAAAGTTTTTCTCGCAAGTTGCCATTCCTGAAGTGCAGCTCTGAGCGCAGCACAAGATTGTCGCTGTATGACTCTCAGGAAAATACGTAGTTTGGAGGCATTTGGATTCAAGTTTCCAGTCAGGTGTAATAGTATGGACAGTCAGAGACATATATGGTGTCATGTTAACTGACGACACATGTCAGTTGTTAAGGAATAACTGTGCGCTGACAGCAGCACTGAACATTGTCTAACTTTACTATATAAATGTGGCGCTGTTTGGAAGCATGTAGGACTTACTATGTAGA
>NW_024381277.1:0-6929 GCF_016835505.1 Polypterus senegalus | reverse complement strand
GAATAAAAGGCTTAATACAAAATGGGAAAAGTGATGCACTGTAATACTTTCTGGATGCTTATTGATATCTTTTCCACCATTAATTTTCAGAAATTGTGTCTAAATTTTATATGGCTCAAATGGCCAAAGCTTACAGAACAGCAGCAACTTTGTAGAGGAGGTCGCTTACACACAGATCCAAACTCTTTATACTAGGAAATAAATCTAAGGTTGCCAGTTAAACTAGAAAGGAAATGTTTGTAATTGAATACCAGGGTAAACATGTCAGTTGTACACAGTAATTCATAGCAGACCTTAGATCCACAACACAACAACAGCATTGGTTACCTTTATTTATATGATTATGTAAGTTAGTGAGTTTATTGGTAATTGTTTCAAAATATTCTATAAAATAGCATTTTTTTTTATAAATTGATTATAGTACCTTTCAAATGGTGCTCTTGTCCTCTGAAGATCATACCAGTTGATTACATCTTGCAGATCCTCCTTTTATTGTGATAGTAATATTCCTTAAACACCCAGCTAGTGTCAGAAGATTGCTGACTTTTCAACTGCTGTCAACAGTTCCTGTGACATTCTGATTTGTTACCATCTAAACATTTTAACAGAAAATGTAATAATCACTAGAAACACTTGCTCACTTGACAAAAACACCTGTTCATACCTCAGACAGCAAGCATTTTATTTCTTGATCACTTATATCTTCAACTATCTGCTTGTACATTGTCTGAATCGAAACTATGGCATGATATAACACTGGAGCAAAGAAGGTGGTGGATGGTCCTCCATGCACAATACTCATTGCTATTAACTGCCCTGTATAGAAATTTCCATTTCCTTACGGGTGTTGGACAAAGAAAAGTGCATTTGAAATCAGATTATGTCAATAGATAGAAAGGGGAAAAAATTTTGGGCCACAACACACAAAACGCTGTGCATGGCTGATAGAGTGCTTGGTTGTCTGGACATGTGAACACAGGGCTGTCTCTTATAGGCTGAAGTGCTAACCTGAAAAATTCTCTCATTAGTCCTAATCCACAGCACCTTCAGAATTCTATCATCATCAGTAAATTTGATGTCAAGTCGTTTTAACAGAAAAATATGGCCTCTAATTGCTCACAAAACCCCATCCCAGACTTTTTTCTATTGCTATTAAAGCAAACAACTTAATCCAAGTTGATTACTTTGTACAGTAAGTGCAGAATATCCTGACACTGAAACAAAACTTTGAAGAATTACAGATTTGACATTGAACAATGTAACTTACTTGGAGCTTGTCACCTTTAAGGATTCATATATGGCTTGATTGAGTTCCTCATTTTCTGAGTCACTTGAAATGTCCATATTGATTAGATTTACGTAGTCTCCAATGATGAATGCAAGAACAAAATAGTTTACACTGTAAAAAAATTTCAAAGGGTTACCAACTTTCACAAACACTGCTCCTAAATACCAGTACAAGACACATGCTCTGGATCAATATTATCTGAAGATGCCCTGTGTATCAATATGTTTTCATCACTGCTTGCTGTAGAACGGACATACATGTAAATATCTCATTACCAGAGACCGCTGGTAATCCTTCATCTAAGAGTTGTGTTTCACTTGGGAATCATTACGTGAGTTGTGTCTGCCTGAGTAAAGAAATGACAGATAAGCAGGTAATTTTTATGACACAGTTGTCTCACTTTTTAAAAAGGTGTGTTCCACAGTCATTTCTGAATTCTATCTGTTAAATACTGTTTATAATACATCCTTTATATTTAGCAAATGAAAGGTGCTATGTATAATAATCTAGTGGCTCTACAATTACTGTTTATAACCACAGGTACCTATGCATTAGCATATTGTGTACACCGGCAACAAATTATTATTAGGAAAGAGGTGGGTACCTTGTGCTTTAAAGCACAGAGCTTTTAGCCATGAAGCCACACTGCTTACTGCACCTAAAAACATGCACTGAACATGAAACAAATATACTTTAAATAAACTTTGACTCAATTAACAATTAGTTGTTGATTATTTGAACATTCAGATTTTCAGTATTATTGCTAGCTTTGGGTACATGCACTTATAGCAAAACAAATCAAACGTAACAGGCATTTATATAAGTAAAAGTTTGAAAACATACAAAAATACTTCAAAAGAAGTATATATATATATATATATATATATATATATATATATATATATATATATATTGTGGTCCCGGCCGGGAGCCAGGAGGACAGAGGAGGGCTTGTGCCTCCTCCAGACCACGAGAGGCCCGCCCTGGTAGGTTGGGGGCCTCGGAACAGGCTTAGAAGCCCAACCCTGTAGGGACCGAGGTCACCGCCAGGCGGAGCCCGAGCTGCCGGTTTATCCCGTGTGGTACCTGGCGGGATGGAGCCCGGCCGGGACGCCTAGGAAGACCAGAGGAGGGCTTGAGCCTCCTCCAGACCGCAAGGGGCGCAGCCCTGGTCGGATAGGCAGCCATGGGTAGAGGGCTTAGAAGCCCAACCCGAGGGGCCTGTGGCCACCGCCAGGCGGCTCCCTGGGGCCTGAGGGCCTGGAACCCAGCACTCCGCCACACCAGGAAGTGCTGGGGAAGACATTGTGGCGCCCGGAGAGCTGCCGGGAGGACAGCCGGACTTCCGCCACGCTGGGGCGTGGCCAAGGAGGAATGCCGGAAACACCGGTGCCATCCGGAGCAGGATATATGGGCTGCCTCCTTCAGTCGAGCGAAGTCGGGTGGAAGAGGACGGAGCAAGCGAGGACTGGCGCGCCAGAAGAGAGAGAGAGGAGCATTGTAAGGCCTGAGAAGAGAGACAGAGGCATTGTAAGGCCTGGAATTGAGAATCGGTGCAAGAGGCACTGGGGAGTTGAGCCGGACTACTGTAAATATTGTAAAAACGAGTGTGTGGTGAAAACAACGATGTCCGTCTGCCTGTGTCCGGTTCAAGTTCACAATATATATTGTCACACATGTACGATTAGGAGGCAGCCAAATAGCCTAAAGGTGAGTAAAAAATCATGAGATAAGGGGTTGTCACGTGGTACTTACCTAAACTCTCTTTGCCAACAGAAACAAGAAGAGAAATAATCCCACAACTTAGGTTTCAAATGGCGTATGACGCACTTCTTGCAACATTGATGACGCACTGGCACCTACAAACCACCTCTACCCGCTCCTCAAAATGACGTCGCTTTAGTTCTTGTTGCCACGCACCATTTTTGCCAACCATTTCTGTCATCTGTTTTCTGTTCTATATAATCACAATTTTGTTTCAGTAAAGTTGTTCATTGTGCTTTCAAAACTTTGAATGATTGCATTTTTTTCATTATTGTCTGTATGAAAAAATATAGGGAGACGGTCCCCAAACCTTTATTTTGGTATTTGTGACGTTTTTCAACCAAAATTGGCATAGCCGCAGGATTATTTTGTTCATGATGTCCAAGAACAAGACCTGAATACGCTCTTCCACGCCATGGGAGATTTACAAACCCTGAAAATTCAGATGGGGGAGACCAGGACCCAGTTAGCTGGAATCGAGGCTTATTCTGCAGCTAGGATACGGACGGAGTCGCTTCGTCACCACCATTGCTCTGACAACTCTCACTGAATCTGACGATATTGAAACGTATTTTTCGATTTTGAGCCGACTGTAGCGGAACACATGGCCAGGTCGGAGTGGGCGTACTCAACTGGCTCTCTACCTGAAGAAAAATGGCGAGAGGGCCTATTATGATTTAACTGAGGAGCAGGCTGCTGATTATGATGCTCTCAAACTAGAGGTGTTTGAGCGCTACGATCACCGAGCAGCAGGCAAGAGAGTGGAGGAGTGGCAATTTGACCCTGAGAGGCCACTGAGAACCCAGGGCTTTGAAGCCTGGGAAAGGTCTGTCGTGGCTCACGCCCCGACATCACACGCATAAGATGGCCGCGCTACTGGCGGTGAGACTTTGTTCATGCCCTCCCTGAACACATAGCCCAGCAAGTTCGAAACACAATTACGAAGACGTGGATTCTGTAATAAAAATCGTGGAGCGCATTGGGCGGCTTTGCAAATCGGGCAACAGAATGGTTCTCTCGATGAACCTAACAGGCGACGTAAGGCTCCTGAGCCCCCGACAAGCTTCCGAACCTGCCGTCCGTAGACGGGACAGACCAGCCAATTTTCCCGCTGTTACAAGTGTGGGGAGGTTGGACATCTGTCTCCTAACTGCTCCTTTGAACCAATGGATTGTTTGTTGGTAAGGGGAGAAAGTACTGTGCCACCGTGAATAACCCTTTGTCTCTTCCCTATACAGGTGCAGTTATTACAAATGGCAGAAAGGTAAGGGCAATGTTTGATTCCGGGAGTACATTTCTATTGTTGCTACCATTTCTTTTACCGCTAACAGTGGACTAAAAATAAAACCAGTCTAAATATATTCACGGAGATATCCGTTTAAAAACAGCCAGATGTATCGTGACAGTAGATGGAAATCTGAAAAGTATGACCATGGTTGTGTTACCGGATCCTCCGCTTCAATTATACTTGGTAGGGACTGGAAATGAAATTATCAGCGTGTAAAAACGAACTGTACTGAAGAAATATTTAGGCTTAATGATGGAACAGACTGATCCACTGCCTCCACGCTCATGTCCTCAGTAGCACGGGCTGATACTAGCACCAGTGCAAAGAAATCGATGTCCCATTGTCCTCTGGGGAGCTAATAGTTAACGGGAGGGACGTAGAGGCAGTAGCCCCTCCTTGAGGTTGCGCAAGACCCAATTCAAGCTTGAACGTCCCAATTCCTTCTAACACCCTCATCCTTTAAAAAGAGAACAGTGGAACATGATTCCTAAAGTTTGCTAGGAATGCTATAGTGTCCACGAGGGTTATAGAACACTGAATCCCATGCCACCATGCCGCTCTTTGTTATTAAAAATGATTTGTTATACAGAGTGGCAGAACACGGGGTGAAGTGCGAGTATCATTGTTAATCCACGCACTTTTCACAAGTGTGTGAATTAGCACATGCTCACCTTCTAGGGCCCATTTGGGCTTCAAAAACTTTTAAAGAGGATAAAACTCTGATTTTATTGGCGAATAAATGAGGAGGTCCGGCGATTTTAGCGCTTCGTCCAGAGTGTCAACTCGCCAGATTCCCAGACGGACTGAGTTCCTCTGCTCCTTCCTTATTGATATCCTATTTGAAAGAGTCGGAGTAGACCTCATAGGACCTTTAGAACTCTAGTTCTAAAGGATTTAAATATATTTTACTATTAGTTGATTATGCCACCACTTTCCAGAAGCTGTTCCTTTGTGCTCAGCTAATACAAAACCATCGACGGGAGTTAGTAGGGAGTATTCACTGTGTTGGGAGCCCCAAAGAGGTTTTAACAGACCAAGGGACTCCTTTCACTGGAGACGCTTCAGGGAAATAGCTAAATTACTCTCGTATAAAACATCTGAAAACGCCAGTCATCATCCCCAAACAGAGGATTGGTAGAGCGTTTAATCAAACATTAAAACAGATTTTACATAAGGTAGTTACGGGGATGGAAGAAACTGGGATCAGTTGCTTCCCTCGTTTGTTTGCATACTGAAGTCCACAGACCTCTACAGGTTTCCTTTGAGTTATTGTATGGGAGACACCCTGGGGCTTTTGATATGTTAAAAGAAGGATGGGACGAAGAGGTCCTCCCAACTTCAAATATTTCGAATATATCGCAAATTACGCGGATAGACTTGAGAAAATCAGACCTATTTTAAAAGACAATTTAGAAAAGCACAAGCAGCGCAGTCTTGTTATAATAATAGAAACACCACCATTTGGGAGTTTGTCCCGGGTGATCGTGTAATGGTGCTCGTCCCAACCTCCCATTCAAAATTCTTGGACACTGGCAAGGTCCATATGAAATAAAGGAAAGAAAGGACCGTGGACTATTTGGTTAAAAACCTAATCGCGAATCGAAGTGAACGGTAATGTATCATATAAATCTACTGAAACCGTGGAAGGACAGGGACATTGATCCCTCCTCCGGACAACCTCGTCTCTCTTTCATGTCATGTGCATATCTTAATTTTGGTCCCGATTTGACATCTGAACAATGACAAGATCCTCGATGGCTATCTTGTCTCGTCCCTAAAGTTGGACGAGACACCCAGACGTACTGGCGTTTATTGTTCATGACATCATTACGGACCCTAGAGTGATTGTCAGAGAGAGACCTTACAGGCTCCCGGAGGCAAAGAAAGCGGAAGTAGAGCTAGAAATCAGATGAATGCTGGAACTAGGGGTTATTGAAGAAAGCTATAGCCCTTGGTCTACTTCAATTGTCCTAGTTTCTAAACCTGATGGCTCATGAAGGTTTTGCAATGACTTCCAATGACTTAATCAGGTCTCTAAGTTCGATGCATATCCATGGCCAACTAGTGGATGATTTACTTACTTACTTCCGTTAGGGGAATGTTCAATTCTAACTACTCTTGACATGACTAAAGGGTATTGGCAAGTTCACTTAATGGACTCCTAAAGAAAAACACTTTTAGTACACACAGTGGACATTGGCAATACAATGCTTCCTTTGGTTGCACGGGCACCAGCTACTTTTCAACTTCCGTGGATAACATTGTTTCGCCCCACAATTCCTATAGTGCTGCCTACTTGGATGACGAGCATTTATTCCGCAATGGAAGGATTATGTATCGCAGGTTAAAGCAGTCCTTCCACTAGTAGTCAGTAGGCTTCATTAACCCAAAGAAACATTTCTCTGGATTGAAGGAAGCCAAATATTTAGGCTATGTGGTGGGTGGGAGTACTGTTAAACCACAATGTAATAAAATTGATGCCACTCATGAATTGGCCCCTAGGCTTGATGAATAAGAGGCAGGTTCAAGCATTTTTAGGGCAGGACGGAAATTACATCGCATTTTGTACCTCTCGAATGTCTTGAAAAA
>NW_024381276.1:0-16632 GCF_016835505.1 Polypterus senegalus | reverse complement strand
TTTCCCCTAGATCAGGGGTGCCCACACTTTTAAAATGACCAGGTTGAAATAATCTACCTACATTAAAAATGCAATATATATATATATATAAACTGCTCAAAAAAATTAAAGGAACACTTTGAAAACACATCAGATCTCAATGGGAAAAAGAAATCCTCCTGGATATCTATACTGATATAGACTGGGTAATGTGTTAGGAACGAAAGGATGCCACATCGTTTGATGGAAATGAAAATGATCAACCTACAGAGCCCTGAATTCAAAGACGCCCCAAAAATCAGAGTGAAAAATGATGTGGCAGGCTAGTCCATTTTGCCAAAATTTAATTGCAGCAACTCAAAATTGTATGCAGCACTTTGTATGGCCCCTGTGTTCTTGTATACATGCCTGACAACATCGGTGCATGCTTCTAATGAGATGACAGATGGTGTTGTGGGGATCTCCTCCCAGATCTGGACCAGGGCATCACTGAGCTCCTGGACAGTCTGAGGTGCAACCTGGTGGCATTGGATGGACCAAAACATAATGTCCCAGAGGTGTTCTATTGGATTTAGGTCAGGAAAGTGTGGTGGCCAGTCAATGGTATCAATTCCTTCATCCTCCAGGAACTGCCTGCATACTCTCACCACATGAAGGCAGGAATTGTCGTGCACCAGGAGCCACTGTACCAGCATAGGGTCTGACAATGGGTCCAAGGATTTCATCCTGATACCTAATGGCAGCCAAGGTGCCTTTGTCAAGCCTGTAGCGGTCTGTGTGACCCTCCATGGATATGCCTCCCCAGACAATCATTAACCCACCACCAAACTGCTCATGCTGAATGATGTTACAGGCAGCATAATGTTCTCCATGGCTTCTCCAGACCCTTTCACTTCTGTCACGTGCTCAGGGTGAACCTGCTCTCATCTGTAAAAGCACAGGGCACCAGTGGTGCATCTGCCAATTCTGGTATTCTATGGCGAATGCCAATCGAGCTGCATGCTGCTGGGCAGTGAGCTCAGGGCCCATTAGAGGACATGGGGCCCTTGGGTCACCCTCATGAAGTCTTTCTGGTTGTTTGGTCAGAGACATTCACACCAGTGGCCTGCTGGAGGTCATTTTGTAGGGCTCTGGCAGTGCTCATCCTGTTCCTCCTTGCCCAAAGGAGCAGATACTGGTCCTGCTGATGGGTTATGGACCTTCTATGGCCCTCTCCAGCTCTCCTAGAGTAACTGCTTGTCTCCTAGAATCTCCTCCATGCCCTTGAGACTGTGCAGGGAGACACAGCAAACCTTCTGGCAATGACACGTATTGATGTGCCATCCTGGAGAAGTTGGACTACCTGTGCAACCTCTGTAGGGTCCAGGTATCACCTCATGCTACCAGTAGTGACACTGACTGTAGCCAAATGCAAAACTAGTGAAGAAACAGTCAGAAAAGATGAGGAGAGAAAATGTCAGTGGCCTCCACCTGTTAAACCATTCCTGTTTTGGGGTCATCTCATTGTTGCCCCTCTAGTGCATCTGTTGTTAATTTCATTAACACCACAGCAGCTGAAACTGATTAACAACCCCCTCTGCTACTTAACTGACCAGATTAATATCCCAGAAGTTTCATTGACTTTATGCTATACTCTGATTAAAAAGTGTTCCTTTAATTCTTTTGAGCAGTATATATATATATATATTGTAACAGAATAAGTGCTTCTCGCACCCTTGCACCCTCAGACACCACGTCAGACACTAGGAAAAAGTCCAATAATTATATTTATTTTATAATAAAGTGCACAAAGCACCCTCTACTCCCAAATACTCCAATAACAATAACCAATAACAAATCCTCCACTCCCAGACGCTAGCCACCCTGCCTCCCAACTCAGCTCATCGTCTGGGAGCTCCCATAGTCCTTTTATATTCCCTGACCGGAGGTGTTCCTTCCCAACAGTCCACAAGTCCTTATTCCTTCGGGTCAGGGTAAATAATGTTTTTCTCACCCGGAAGTCCGTGCTCTTCCTATGACGAACTTCCGGGTCATAGGCATGAAGAACTCGGTCCTCCCTGCAGCTCCCTCTCGTGGCCCCATGGCATCCAGCAGGGTGCATAAAAACTACATGGTCCATAATGCCCTGCTGGTCTTCTGGGGACCTCCATGCTGCAAGGAGGGTTCCACCTGGCGCTTGGGGTATTGGCGGGGTACATGGCCGGCCATATCTTATATATATATATATATATATATATATATATATATATATATATATATATATATATACTGAGTATACTTTATATATAAAACGTATGTTATCATAATGTATGTTGTATAACTGAATAACCTTTATGGCACAATAACAATTCAATACATTTCTGGTCACTACAGTATTTGGATTTAATAATCTTCATGTGTGAAAAGGCTGACTCACAAAAATAAGTAGAGCAGAATAATGCAGTCAAGGAGCTTTTGAATTCAGCCGAGTTTAAAATGACGGCTGTCTGATTAACTGCGATTTTAGTTCCCTCTCCTTTCTGTTTCTCAGATCGCTTTTCTGAAGGACGTCAGTTTTGTACTTTTTACGAACAGTTCAAAAGTGCCTTTCCACATTTTGCTTCTTTGGGATAGCAATGATAGATTGACAGATCAGACAAACGCACTTCAGTTGTGACATTGTGAGAAAAAAATCTTCTTCCAATTCCACATCCAGCCCATACCCTCCCCAAACAAATTTTTTGTTAAATCCCTTTTTTAGTCGATATTAATTGGAAGGCTAACTAAATCACAGCCGGAGTTTTACAGTAACTGGCGCGTTTGATCGTGAGTGCGGGATGACCAGCGTGTTAGAAGAGAAGAGATGTCAGACTGGCCGCCCTGTATGTCAATCAAGTGGCAAATGCCATAGGCAGGATATATGATAGACTAACGTTGGGTTGAGTTGGGGGAGCTCGTGTGTCACTGATATGCTGGAATTCTCTTAAGGGGCAGCAAAAGCAAATGACAAGAGAGCTAAAGTCAGTCTGGAGAAAAAGAGCAAAGCTAACGTCAAAATGGGGAGTCAAGGAAACGATCGTCAAAACTTCGCTAGAGCTAAATCAAGAATCAGAGTCTTGAAACGGCAAAAAAAAAAAAATCAAAGATGGACACTCGTCATCCCGTCCACAGATAAACTGGGATTGCACCAGGCGACCATCATATAGGAATCCACCATCAGCTCTGACTAAAATAAACCCTCAACCTTAACCCTCAGCAAAACCTTTAACAGAATAAATGTGAAAAAACAGACCTGACAAACCTAAACATGGACACCAGAAGTGGTATCTTTGGGTGTCAAAATCCCAGGAAGATGGAGAACAGAAACCCAGGTAAAACAAAATAAAAATGTCTATCACAACACAGAGAGGGTTATTTGTCTTGGATTTCAGAAAGCTTTTGATAAGGTGCCACATGAAGTTGTGTAGATGACTGAAAAAGTGCAAACAGAGAACAAAGTGGCCATCTTTACTGCTAGGACATGACAAGAGAAAAAAAAATTTATGAATGCAACGCGATCTACCTGCACTACCTTGTTGATTTACGGTCTATCACGATCGGCGCATTGGGCACCCCTGCCCTAGATGGTCTCCCATCGAAGTACTGGCCATGCTTAGCATCAGGTGGATGACCTCTCCTGAAGTGCAGGTGGTATGGCTGCTGATGCACGTGCACCTTCAGCGCCTTTCCTTGGTAACTTGGTGTGTCCGAAGCTCTCTTGTCCGTCGCTCTCTCTCCAGTGCATTCCCATTAAGCCTGCTTCTCTAACTCTGTCATTTTTAAGGCTCCTTGCTCGGCTCCTGTCCTGTCTTTGAAGACGACTCTCAGCGTGCCTACTATGCCTTGACTCTGCTTCATGTGTCACTTGAGTACTTCCTCTTTTGCTGGCATCACCAAAGCCAAACTGACCAATCAGATTGTCCATAGGGACCAGATACGCACACACACACACACACACAAACACCTTAGAAGTTTATTATATAGTAGATAGATTCACAGCAAGCATAATAAGATGTATATGTGTTTAAAAACCCTATAAATTTATATTTAAATTTTCTGGAATTTTTACACTTTTTCTTAGTGTTTGACATTTTAATTATTGTGATGGTGATGTTAGAACACTACCATCTTGTGGTTAGTTTCATGAGATCAGACATCTTGTTACTGGCTGTTATGTCACATGATGCATTGTGTCACCACGCTGTGCTTATATAAGACAGTCGCATGTTATCCTCTCACTGCCAGTTGGTAGGAT
Organism: Polypterus senegalus; assembly: GCF_016835505.1. Taxonomy (NCBI): domain Eukaryota; kingdom Metazoa; phylum Chordata; class Cladistia; order Polypteriformes; family Polypteridae; genus Polypterus; species Polypterus senegalus. The sequence goes on along the minus strand of NW_024381276.1, from coordinate 12,380 downwards.
GGTTTAGTTTTAAAGAGTTTCATGTTTTGCCTGCAATCTCGCCTCTCTGACTTTGTCTCCCAAGCGTCCCATCTAAGCAGACCCTCTAATGTCCTCATTTCTACTCGTCTCCATCCTCGTCACACCTAATGCAAGTCTTTAACTCTGCCACTCTGTCTCCTTCTTTCTGGTCAGTGCCACCATCTCCAGCTCATATAACATAGCTGGTCTCACTACCGTCCTGTAGACCTTCCCTTTCACTCTTGCTGCTACCCGTCTGTCACAAATCACTCCTGACACTCTTCTCCACCCATTCCACCCTGCCTGCACTCTCTTCTTCACCTCTCTTCCACAATCCCCATTCCTCTGTACTGTTGATCCCAAGTATTTAAACTCATCCACCTTCACCAACTCTACTCTTTGCATCCTCACCATTCTACTGACCTCCCTCTCATTCACACACATGTATTCTGTTTTGTTCCTACTGACCTTCATTCTTCTCCTCTCTTAGCAGATCTCCACCTCTCCAGGGTCTCCTCAACCTGCTCCCTACTATCGCTACAGATCACAATGTCGTCAGCAAACATCACAGTCCACGGTGACTCCTGACTAATCTCATCTGTCAACCTGTCCATCACCATTGCAAATAAGAAAGGGCTCAGAGCCGATCCCTGATGTAATCGCACCTCCGTCACTCCTACTGCAGACCTCACCACTGTCACACTTCCCTCGTACATATCCTGTACAACTCTTACATACTTCTCTGCCACTCCCGACTTCCTCATACAATACCACAGCTCCTCTCAAGGCACCCTGTCATGTTCTTTCTCCAGGTCCACAAAGACGCAATGAATCTCCTTCTGGCCTTCTCTATACTTCTCCATCAACATCCTCAGAGCAAACATCACATCTGTGGTGCTCTTTCTTGGCATGAAACCATCCTGCTGCACACTAATCATCACCTGACTTCTTAACCGAGCTTCCACTACTCTTTCCCATAACTTCATGCTGTGGCTCATCAATTTTATCCCCCTGTAGTTACTACAGTTCTGCACATCTCTCTTATTTGTTAAATATTGGCACCAGAACACTTCTTCTCCACTCATCAGGCATCCTGTCACTTTCCAAGTTTCCATTAAACAATCTGAATCAATCAATTCAGTTGTGATTAAAGTGGTGTGAAGCCACCATAATCCGGACACACACAGGCAGGACACACAGGTTCAACACAACACCCTGTTTATTTACAGCTTAACATACACAAAACACCAACACCGCAACACATCTACTGTTTATACAGTCCCTTCTTGCCGCCAGTCCATCTGCCTCCACTCCTCCTCAGGCTTTGTCTTCTTCCTCCCGACTCTGGCTCTTCCATGGAGTGAGGCGGCTCCTCTTCTTCAGGTCCTGGGAGTGTGCTCATCAGTATTACCTGGAATCACTCCCAGGTGCTCTGCAGCTCCCCCTGGAGGCTCCCATGGAACCTAAACTCCAGCTCCCAGCATGCCCTGAGGGAATCCGTGGTGCCACAGCTGCCCAGGTGGGCTGCCCTCTAGTGTCCCAGGGGAGGTATTGCCTCATCAATGCCCTCTCCCCTGGTCCTTCCACTTTGTTGGCGTCCCGGCCAGGTAGTGGCTGTGGTCGCCCATCACAATGGACAATGCAGACTTTCAGTTAAGGGGATTTACAAGCATTTCAGTCACTCCATGTGGAGCAGAGGGGGACAAAACAATGAAAAATGTGTCTTTGTCCCGAAGAGTATGGAGGACAGCGTACCGAAAATGGGAGTGTTAGTGAACAGTCAGCCTGGGTTGAGTTGGGGGAGCTCGTGTGTCACTGATATGCTGGAATTCTCTTAAGGGGCAGCAAAAGCAAATGACAAGAGAGCTAAAGTCAGTCTGGAGAAAAAGAGCAAAGCTAACGTCAAAATGGGGAGTCAAGGAAACGATCGTCAAAACTCGCTAGAGCTAAACCAAGAATCAGAGTCTTGAAACGGCAAAAAAAAAAATCAAAGATGGACACTCGTCATCCCGTCCACAGATAAACTGGGATTGCACCAGGCGACCATCATATAGGAATTCACCATCAGCTCTGACTAAAATAAACCCTCAACCTTAACCCTCAGCAAAACCTTTAACAGAATAAATGTGAAAAAACAGACCTGACAAACCTAAACATGGACACCAGAAGTGGTATCTATGGGTGTCAAAATCCCAGGAAGATGGAGAACAGAAACCCAGGTAAAACAAAATAAAAATGTCTATCACAACACGGAGAGGGTTATTTGTCTTGGATTTCAGAAAGCTTTGATAAGGTGCCACATGAAGTTGTGTAGATGACTGAAAAAGTGCAAACAGAGAACAAAGTGTCCATCTTTACTGCTAGGACATGACAAGAGAAATGCAACGATCAAGGTGGAAACTTTACCACTGGGACCACCGACACGCCAGCTTTCTACATGTGTGAGGGGAAAGCAGACAGTCGACCTGAACGAGATTGTCATGAAAGTGAGGATAATGATGGACTTAACCTGCTAATAAAATACATGGAGGAGATTCAGAGTCAAAAAAAGTACATCATCATTATGGCTGTACGTCTGCTGCAGGTTTCTGTGACCACAACTTACCCGACCACTAGGACTGCAGAGCAGCGTCGTACACTCGGGTCCGGCGCGAAATCTGGGGAGCTCGTCCCATAGAAAGTCTGTGGGCTGAGGAGGTCCCACCTTAGAGTCCGCTGCCCAAACCTACAAGCAGAGGAATGTAAGAATAATAAGTGAGATTTGTAGATTGGCAGGTTACAAAAGGGGATACAATGTTGGTACTCGGTCTGCAGTGTTCACTTGTCACTAGCTGTTTGAATGGCATGGAAATTGCGGATGCCAGTGCAACATTCAGATTGTTTTATTGAGAAGTTAGATTTTAAATGAAATTTAAAACCATCCATTCATTTTCCGAACAGCACCTAGCATGAGGCAGGGACCACCACTGGACGGGCTGCCAGTTCACGAAAGGGCACATTCACTCACAGATAGATAAGAAAGGTACTATATAATAATTCCTTTCATTTATATAGTAATTTTTCCTCACTTCTCAAAGCACTCCACTCAAGGAGGACCTGGGATGTGAACCCATGAGCTCCTTACTGCGAGGCAGCAGTGCTACCATTACACCACCTGTGTAGATAGATAGGAAAGGCACTATATAATATCTATATAAATGGAAACAATTATTATATAGTGCCTTATCTGTCTGATATAAGAGTGCCTTTCCTATGGCTCAATGGACAACATGTAGAGCATGCCGGACAAGGGGCAGCCCTGCCGAACGCCCCTCTTGACTGATAATGGCGAGCTCAGAGTGTAATTAACTTCTAAAATCCCAAAAATATTGGTCCACAACTGCTTAATTGTTTTTACAGAATCTTCCCAGACTATTTCAACGTGATCCACTCGGTCAAAAGCTTTCCCCTGATCTCTCTCTATTTTAAGTATATATATTTATATCTGTCTGTCTGTTCGCTTTTCACGAGAAAACTAAACGGATTTAGATTGTTGTTTTTTTTTTTTATTTTGCTTGAACATTCCGGTTGATTTTGCTACTCCCCTCATTGAGCTAAGTATCACAGTTCGCTTGCGGTACCGATTTATTTGCACAAATCCAAGGGGAGAGGGGCGGGGCCCTCGTCTCTCACGCTCAAACCTCGGGGCGTATCTTACCCCCAATAAGCTAGCAAACGAGAGAACTACTTAATGGATTTAAATCGTGTTTTTTCTAGAATTTGCTTGAGCATTCCGGTTGATTTTGCGACTTCTCTCATTGCGCTAAGTATCACAGTTCGCTTGAAGCAGCGATATATTTGAGCTAATCCGAGACAGAGGCTGCGGCCAAGGAGAGGGTGAAGCGTGATGTCATGAGTGGGGAGCTGGGCACGGCCCACCTCACTGTCCTGTTTCACAACTACATGGGCGGAGCCATGGAGGACGGCTAGTAGATAATATTCCTAAATTCAACCCAAAAAGATTTGAGGCTGAAATGACACCCTACAATACACAAATGTTGTCATAGACAGTTCTGTCAGGTACACAAAAAGTCTACCGAGCAGGTCCATCACAGTCCTCAGTCGGTCGGCCAGGGCCCTTGAGATGATCTTCTAGTTCTGTGCATAGTAGGGCGGATGCCAGTTTTGTGTTTGGCACAGGTTTCCTGTCTTGGGCAGCAGAGTGAGGGCTGTTCTTCTGCATCTCCACCACAATTAATCACCCTGTAGACTTTCCAAAAACACAGAGAACACCTCTGCACCCAGTAAATACCATGTTTATAGAATTCAGCAGGGATGACATCAATTCCTGGGGTCTTTCCAATATTTAAAAATCAACCAGTGCATTCAATAGCTTCTGAAGGCTTATTTCTACACCCAACTTCAGCTTAACCATCTCTGGAATTTTGGGGAACCCATCCAAATAGTCCAACATTGTGGACTCATCACTTAAATCATCCTTAAATAAGTCAAAGTTCCAGATCTCCTCTGTAGTACACAGCTCACAACCATCAGTATCCTGCATGTGGATCACTTTTCTCTCAGCCTCTGTCTTTTCTAAATTAAAGAAGAACTTTGTAGGTGCGTCCAAGTGATTGAAAGTCTGAAAGCGAGACCACATTACGCTCCGGGAGTTCAGAAAGTAATTGTTTTTTTAGATTTTAACATGGAAAATGTTTCTTCACTAAAACAGTTTTGTAAAATGCTGTATAGATTAGTAATGCCCTCCTCCAAGCTCTTCATTTTGTAAGGGCACCTCCTGGTCACTTGCGGAGTCTACTGTTTGCAAAGGGTTTTTATGTGCACCTCTGACACTTCCCACCATCCAACTCCGGTTCTGGTGGGCCGCAGGTTTTCATTCTAACTCTTTTCCTAATCAGTAAGCCGTTTTCACTGCTAATTAACTCCTTTTCTCTTCATTTTAATGGCCCTGTTTTTAAGGCTTCAGTCCTCTGAATTGATTCTTTTCTTCATTAAATGGCAGCCAAACAGAAATGAGATGTGAAAGGAGCCAACAGATGACCAGCTAAACTGGAATGTCAAACTCCAGCCAGTTTCACCCCAACCAGTTGCTTAATTACATGTCGAGTCTTGTCGTTAATTAAATCCGTTCTTTAATTCCATGGCTTGTTGCTGCTCTCATTGTGCAATAGCAGACATTTCTAAGAGCAGCTCTGTTCAGATGTTCTGTGGACCTGAGCAGATCAGCATTCCTGACACCTTCATCTTTCTTTATTTTCAGATATTGTATGATGGTCACAGTTGTTTTGGCTCATTTTGTATCTCCTTATTGTTTGGCTGCAAATTAAGGAAAAATAAAAAAAATTAAGAGGTCTGAATCTTCAAGAACAAGTCAATCAAAATTAATTCAAGAGAAGTTAGTTAGCAGCAAAACCGATCACTAATTAAGATAAGGGTTAGAATGAAAACCTGCAGCCCTCTAGAACTGGGGGAGCCCTCTGTTATAGTGCCAGCTCACAGGGTGTTTTGATGAGTGTGGTCTCGGGTGGGCATGTCTGAGTCGTGCCGTATGAGGCCGGACATTTCTGAGGGCTGTGCTGTCTGATTTTTGTTTTTAATCCAAAAGGTTCTTCAGGTTACTTTCTTGGGTCCTGTTCAGAAAGCGGATGCCATCCCCTTCTTGTTGTTCGTTTTGGACTGGCCTACCCCTCGTCAGGCGTCTGTACGAGCTTTACGTTCCTTCTTAGACCACTCGGACCCGGCGGACGTCTGGCGAGGTAAACTTCCGTCAGATAGGCAGTACACCTGGGTAAAGGGCGGGCATTTCGATGGCACGTTTAGACCGTTTCTACTGTTTGAGCCACCAGCTGAACACGGTCACAAAGGCTTCTATTTCTCCACTCGGTTTCTCGGATCACACTCTGGAGGGAATAATTGTCTCTATCCCTAAAAAGCCTTTCTCTAAATCTCTTTGACACTTTAATGTCTCCTTGTTAGATTCACATTTCCTCGAGTGGTTTTGAGTTTTATTTTTGGTGGTGAACACTAACCAAGCCCAGATTCGCAGCTCTTAGACCAGGGGTGTCCAGCTCTGGTGTTGGTGGGCTGCAGTGGCTGCAGGTTTTCATTCTTCTTAATTAGTGAGCAGTTTTGGCTGCTAATTCAATTGTTCTGTCTTGGTTCTAATTGACGTGACTCAGACCCCTTAGTTGTTTCTTTTTACTTAATGAGCAGCCAAACAATAACAAGACACAAATGACCAGCTAACCTGAAAATAAAGAAAGGTGAAGGTCTCAGCCATGTTGGTCTGCTCAGGTCACCAAAACATCTTGACAGAGATCTTAGAAAAAAACAGAAAATCAACAGTCTGCCATGGCAGCATGACAGCAGAAACAAGTCCTGATATTCAATAACGGCTTTCATGAACCGCAAGAATTGGCTTCTCAATAAGAAACTGGTTGAAGTTTGAGGTGCGTCCACATTGTGATTAAATGAATGCACTCTGACTGAGGGGTTTAAGCTGCGTTTTGTAGTGGCGCCTTGCCAGACGTCCACCGGGTCCGAGTGGTCTAATAAGGAGTGTAAAGCTCGTACAGACACCTGATGAGGCTCAGCACCGTTATGGTCCAGGACAGTATTCTCGGTACAACTGAAATCTCCTCCTCCTCCTAGCAAATGTCTCTCTGCCATCTTCCTCAGAGCATTAACAAAAGCAAATTCTCTCTCCTCCACTCGTTGGAGCGCAAGTATTAATAAACAGCTGATCTTGGCCCTTATCTTTCACCTGAACTACCAACAGGCGCCCAGCCACCACCTCACTAATGTTAGTGACTTGTAAGTTCACGGTTTTTGAAACAAATATGGCCACCCAGCACTGAGGTGTGAGCCATGACTGAGGACAGCCTGACCCCCCCAGTAATGCAACCAGTCCCGTTGATTCTTATCGGAAACTCGCTGTGATGGTAAGAACGTGGATCTTGTTCAGAAAGCGGACAACCACTTGTTTTAAAGATTAGGCACCCTTACACTGTTTTAACATTAGGCACCTACTCTAAATGTTTAAGATTAGGGACCCTGGTGTACCTGGCCTTACCCCACGAACCTTAAGTTCAGGGTTTGTAGCAGGGGGTAGGCCAGTCTAAACCAAACAACAAGAAGGACATGGCGTCCGCTTTCTGAACAAGACCCAAGAAAGTAACCTGAAGAACCTTTTGGATTAAAAAACAAAACTCAAGCAGCACAGCTCTCTGTGCCCTCAACCGACAACCATTTACTTTTAAGCTCCCTCTGTGTAAAGACTGCATTGATGAAACAAACGGGAGTGAACAAAAACCGAAAATAAAAGATGCAGAAACGGACGCATTACTTCTCATAAATGGACTCACAAACCCTGCTAATAACATTTTGAAGCCTGCTTGTTTCCCTCTGATCCGTTCCCAGAAGCGCCGCTTTGCGCATCACCCTAACCCTGCAAATAATGGAAGGTGATCTCCCACTTTAATTACCTCTCTGTTGTCTTCAAGGGACGTCTAAAAACTTCTAGCAGTGCTCTATTGTGAAGAAGTCGCACTTGTCACCGAGATGTCAGTGTCACCGCCGTCACGCTCGCGATCACTCAGGTCGCTGTGACAATCACTTTGACTTCTAAGATGGCCGCTATACCCTCATGACGGCCTGCCAGCCGCATGACTTTTCTTTGCAGGTTTTCTACCATCCGATTTCTCCTTCCATTTTTTAGTACAAACTGTAAATTGCTCATCACCCGCCCGGATGTCACCCACCTTCACTGCTGTCTCATTCCTCTGTCGATCAGCAGAGCTCGTGTTGGTGCGCTCAGTCAGGCACCCAGCAGCACACGCCGGTGTGGCCTGAACTTCATTCGCAGTACGACCGGTGGGCGCAGTGCCCGCCTTCACCATCTTATCCCCACTGCTAGTGACCTCCCTAATCTCTGGCTTATCTTTTCGCAGTTCACTGTCCACAGACTCGCACCAAGTACTCTTAACGGACTCGTGTCGGGCTCAGCCGACACATTTCCATCAGTATGTCAGCCGGCTCGTCTCAGGAGCGACTGTTGGCACCGCGCTGGGGAGCAAACCGCTCACAACCTGCGCTTCGGCTACGAGCTCACTCACACCTGCAAGTCTCCTCATCCTCCATACTGTCCTGCAGCTCCTCGCCACTCTCAGACTCCATCTCAGGAGCAGCAGCAGGGCCTCTGGGGCGACCAAACGGCCTCAGTCTTATATCAGGGCGCCTCGTGTCCAGCCCTCTCACAGTTAAGACACTATATCACACAGATAAGGCGCTCTATAATAAATGTTTCCATTTATATAGATATTATATAGGCGGCACGGTGGCGCAGTGGTAGCGCTGCTGCCTCACAGTTAGGAGACCCGGGTTCACTTCCCGGGTCCTCCCTCGCGTGGAGTATGCATGTTCTCCCCGTGTCTGCGTGGGTTTCCTCCGGGCCCTCCGGTTTCCTCCCACAATCCAAAGACATGCAGGTTAGGTGGATTGGCGATTCTAAATTGGCCCTAGTGTGTGCTTGGTGTGTGGGTGTGTTTGTGTGTGTCCTGCGGTGGGTTGGCACCCTGCCCAGGATTGGTTCGTGCCCTGTGTTGGCTGGGATTGGCTCCAGCAGACCCCCGTGACCCTGTATTCGGATTCAGCGGGTTAGAAAATGGATGGATGGATAGATATTATATAGTGCCTTTCCTATCTATCTACACAGGTGGCATAATGTTAACACTGCTGCCTCGCAGAAAGGAGCTCATGGGTTCGCATCTCATCGTTGAGTGCTTTGAGGTGTGAGTAAAAAAATCACTATATAAATGAAAAGAATTATTATATAGTGCCTTTATCGGTCTATCAGATTGACAGCCAGATAAGGCACTCTTGTTAAATAGAATACACTACTATGGCTGGCTGTTTGTCCGTCCAGGATTTTAAATCACCCGTAGCTTGCAAACTGTTTGACCTGAAATTTGGTACACATATACAACATGATGGGCGAGATGGTGGCGCAGTGGGTAGCACTGCTGCCTCGCAGTGAGGAGCCCCGGGTTCACTTCCCAGGTCATCCCTGCGTGGAGTTTGCATGTTCTCCCCGTGTCTGCGTGGGTTTCCTCCCACAGACATGCAGGTCAGGTGCATTGGTGATTCTAAATTGTCCCTAGTGTGTGATGTGTGTGTGTGTGTGTGTGCCCTGCGGTGGGCTGGCGCCCTGCCTGGGGTATCAGGAGGATTTTGAACACAAGGAAGTCAGGGTTCAGGTGTAATAAAGTCGACTGATCCAAAATTTGTGAATCAATAAAAGATGAACCTCAAACCCCTGAGGTTAAAAACACTCTGGACTGCCTGATCATCGCCCCCACAGGTAAACACACAAAACTACAATCTGAGCTGCAGTTTGGCATTTAACAAGCAAATGAAGGGAAATGTAACGTCATATTGAAGTCAATTAAGCGCCACTACAAAACGCAACTTAAACACCACAGTCGCTCAGTCCTGAAACCAGGACTGACTTTGAGAACCCCTGGCTTAGTGCATTTATATAATAATAATAATAATTATAATAATAATAATAATACATTTTATTTATACAAGGCCTTTCTGAAAACTCAAGGACACCGAACAAACCATCCATCCATTATCCAACCCACTATATCCTAACTACAGGGTCACGGGGGTCTGCTGGAGCCAATCCCAGCCAACACAGGGCTCAAGGCAGGAACCAAACCCCGGGCAGGGCACCAGCCCACCACAGGGCACACACACACACACCAGGGACAATTTAGAATCGGCAATCCACCTAACCTGCATGTCTTTGGACTGTGGGAGGAAACCGAGCCCGGAGGGGAGAACATGCAAACTCCACACAGGAGGACCCGGAGCGAACCCGAGGTCTCCTAACTCTGAGGCAGCAGCGCTACCCACTGCCACCATGCGCCTACATATATATATATATATATATATATATATATATATATATATATATATATATATATATATATATATATATATATATATATATATATATATATATATATATATATATATATATATATATATATATATATATATATATATATATATATATATATTTATATATATATATATATTTATATATATATATATTTATATATATATATGTATAGTCAAAGCCTGATTATATAAAGTCATACCCGAATATATAAAGGCAAAACTTGAATCTATCAAGTCAGTGTTCTGAATATATTACGTCAAAGCCTGATTATATACTGTATATACCAAACTTTTTTTTCTAATTTCTACATTGTTCCCAAAACACAGGATCTGGAATCTAGCAGTTCACTTCTTAATTAGCCCAGGAGTTGGAAGAAAAACCTGCAGCCACACACAGGGGGTCCACAGGACTGAGTCTGGGAATCCCTGCATTAGAATATCATCGCCATAAACATGACATTTCAGACCGTGCCTCTGAATGATCTCACCTAAAGGTAACATAAATAATAACCAACAGCAGACCCAAGACAGGACCCTGGGGACCACCATGTACCAAGCGAGATGATGCTGACCTGAGGTGTGCAATAGAGACAAACCATTCTGAAGAACAAAGGTAAGACCTGAATGAGGACAGCAGAATTCATGTTGTGCTGCGCTTCACCGTTCAGCCACTAGAGGGGGAGTTTCTCTTAAATGAGAGCAGAGCCGTCTTTGAACTTTGAACTTTTCATTTATCTCTTTAAAAGCACAGCTGCCTTACAAGTTTCTGCATCCCGGGTTGTTTGTCTGTGTGAAGTCACCATGTCCTCCCCAATATCTGTGTGGGTCTTCCTCAGGGTAGGCTGATTTTATTGTTCCGTCTCCCCAGAAATTTGCTTGGTGTTAATCAGTGAATCCAAATTGAGGCTCTGTTTGTACGTGAGTGGTCCCCATGGTGGACGGGCACTCTGCATGCACTGTTTGGATAGGCTTTTGCTCTCAGTGATTCTGAACTGGAGCAAACAGATTTGAAAGTATGAACGTTGTACCCTGCAGGGGCGTTGCTGCTGCCCAAACCCGACACAGACAGACACAGGCCACACATTTATTTTTTTCCCTGAGAAACATCTTCCCGTTTCTCATCTGTACAGCGTCGTTCAGGCACAAGCACAGTACACAAAACACACTTTTCTTCTTCTCCTTCTCCTAGCAAGCTTTGTCCTCTTCCTCAGGACTCTGGCTCCCTAAATGGAGTGAGGCGTCTCATTTTGTGTTGGCACTGGGATTGCTCCTGGTGGCTCATCAATCAGACCTGGAACCCCTCCCAGGAGTGGTGGAAGTCGAGTATAAGGCTATGCAGCCCCCCACAGAACCCAATAGGGCTATGCCAACTCCAACTCTCACCATGCCCTGCAGGAATCCATGGTGCCACAGCTGCCCAGGAGGGCTGCTCTCTAACACCCTGAGGGAGGTAGTGCCTCACCGATGCTCTCTCCCTGGTCCTTCCATCTAGCTGGCATCCTAGCCGGGTAATGGCCATGGCCGCCCGTCCCAACATTAAGGCGTGCAGCATCACGTATTTAACAACTCCTTGACTAAATAATGCAGCTTCTTTTTTTTAATCTTGTTTCATTAGGCTGTACCAGATGAATCTGCGAGTTGACGTAACAATTCAACGTCAGCACAGTATGGCTTTCTCTAGAACATTAGAACAGTGTAGACGAGAACAGGCCATACAGCGCAATAAAGCTCACCAGTCCTTCTAAGAAAACATTAACTCAGGTTTTAAAAGTCCCTAAAGTTTTGCTGTCTACCACACTGTCTGCTCATTTATTCCACGTGTCTCCGGCTCTCTGTGTGATTTCGTTTCCTTCTACTACCAGTCCACTGTGACTTTTCGCTCCATGTCTCCTTCCTTCACACTAACTAGACACACACACACTGATCAATGCAACGTTAACACCACTGGCAGGTGAAGTGAGTCACGCAGATTATCTCGTTACAATGGCACCTGTCAAAGGGTGGGATGTATCAGCTCTTTAAGGTCATGTGTTAGAAGAAGGAAAAATAAATCACGTGTAAGGATCTCTAGAAAGGACTCCTTTTTGCTCTCCGTGGCAGCTCTGCTGCAGCTGTCCATACCAAGGCTGCTCACATCATGAAGGAGATGGGAGAAAGCCCTCAGGAGCCCCATCCCTGGAAGAGTAAAAACTGTCGGAAAGCCAATGGGGTCAGGCCCGTTGGGATCAGAACTGGTGTGGTGCTGAGGCGTCACCCACTACATGGCAGTACTGTTTCGTAGTGTGGTATGCTCTCTGACCTGACCTCACCTGACCTGTAAGGATCTCAGTGACGTTGACAAGGGCCACATTGTCATGGCCAGACGACTGGGTCAGAGCATCTCCAAAATGGCAGGTCTTGGGGGGTGTTCCTGG
>NW_024381275.1:0-7387 GCF_016835505.1 Polypterus senegalus | reverse complement strand
GTGAACTAGAGAGCCTTTAGCACTTGGGTGGCAGGACTCTGTGATGGACAATTTTCATTTGGCTTAGATAAGGAGCAGGCTGTGAAATGTGGTGAATTATGTGGTGAGAATAAAAATGTGATTATTTACTGTGCCAGCGATCACACAACTAGAAATCATCTTCTCAAGGGACAGAGGAGACAGACAGGGATGGGAATGCACTCCTAATTTGTCATCTACGTTGAATCCTTACAGGGGAAACATGACAGCAGGAGGAGTAGGTGGAGGATATCAATCAATCAATCAATCAACATTTATTTATATAGCACATATTCATACAAAAAAATGTAGCTCAAAGTGCTTTACAAAATGAATAGAGAAATAGAAGACACAATAAAAGATAAACATAAGTCAACATTAATTAACATAGAATAAGAGTAAGGTCCGATGGCCAGGGTGGACAGAAAAAACAAAAAACTCCAAAAGCTGGAGAAAAAATAAAATCTGTAGGGGTTCCAGACCAAGAGACCGCCCAGTCCCTCTGGGCATTCTACCTAACATAAATCATCATATTTTCATGGAAGGACCTGATGATGATGGTCACGTAGACTTCTGGCTTTCAGTCCATCATTGTTGGAGCATCATGATGCTTTGAGTATGGTGGTGGTAGGCCGCCACCACAAAGAAACCGGAAAAAGAAACAGAAGAGAGTAGTAGGTCAGTACGGATTTTAGAGCCACCATGAATAGTTATTATGAAGAATTGAACATACAGAGTATCAGGATTAAGTTAAAGTGAAGTTATAAAAAGGCCATGTTAAAGTAATGTGTTTTCAGCAGTGTTTTAAATTGCTCTACTGTATTTGCCTGGCGAATTCCTATCGGCAGGCTATTCCAGATTTTAGGTGCATAGCAGCAGAAGGCCGCCTCACCACTTCTTTTAAGTTTAGCTTTTGGAATTATAAGGAGACACTCATTTGAAGATCTAAGGTTACGATTTGGAATATAACGTGTCAGGCATTCCAATATATAAGATGGAGCGAGATTATTTAAGGCTTTATAAACCATAAGCAGTATTTTAAAGTCAATCCTGAATGACACAGGCAACCAGTGTAGTGACATCAAAACTGGAGAAATGTGTTTGGATTTTCTTTTCCCAGTTAGGATTCTAGCAGCTGCATTCTGCACTCGTTGCAAATGATTTATGTCTTTTTTGGGTAGTCCTGAGAGGAGTGCGTTATAGTAATCTAGTCTACTGAAAACAAAAGCGTGAATTAATTTCTCAGCATCTTTCAATGATATAAGAGGTCTAACTTTTGCTATGTTTCTTAAGTGAAAAAATGATCAGTCCTAATGATCTGATTAATATGCGATTTAAAATTCAGATTACAGTCAACGGTTACCCCTAAATTTTTACTCGCCTCTTAACTATTAATCCTAGTGCATTAAGTTTATTTCTGATAACCTCGCTGAATCCATTATTGCCAATTACCAAAATTTCAGTTTTCTCTTTATTTAGTTTGAGAAAATTACTATTCATCCATTCAGAAATACCAGTAAGACATTGTGTTAGTGTATCGAAAGAGTCGGAGTCATCAGGTGCTATAGATAAGTACAGCTGTGTGTCATCAGCATAGCTGTGGTAGCTCACATTGTAACCTGAGATAATCTGACCTAACGGAAGCATGTAGATTGAGAAGAGCAGCGGACCCAGGATAGAGCCTTGTGGAACACCATATCGGATATCATGTGTCTTTGAGATTTGATTACCACAACTCACAAAGAATTTTCTCCCTGCCAGGTAGGATTCAAACCAATTTAAGACACTGCCAGAGAGGCCCACCCATTGACTAAGGCGATTTCTAAGAATATTATGATCAATGGTGTCAAATGCAGCACTCAGATCTAAGAGGATGAGAACAGATAAATGGCCTCTGTCTGCATTTACCCGCAAGTCATTTACTACTTTAACGAGTGCAGTTTCTGTGCTGTGATTTGTTCTGAAACCCGACTGAAATTTATGAAGAATAGCAGGTTTATTGAGGTGGTCTTTTAACTGCATAATGACTGCCTTCTCTAAAATTATACGGATATGGAGGAACATTTGGAGGAAGATCAGGAGGAAGAGTAGCAGGAGGATATGGAGGAGCAGGAATTGGAGGATATGGAGTATTAGGAGGATATGGAGCATACGGACCATATGAAGGGTGATCTTTCAGGAATTGGTAAATTGGTAAGCATATGTGAGCTGAAGAGCAAATGTTTGGCTTAATGGAGGGCTGATTAGATTACATTAGATTAGATAAGATTATTTTATTTGCCCCCAAATGGAAATTAAAATATTATAGACCCTCAACAATATATATACTCATACATACACACACACACACAGCAGCCTCTTTATTAGGTACGCCTGTTCCTTTGTTTGTTAACACAAATATCTAATAAGCCAATCACATGGCAGCAACAAAATGCATTTCAGCCTGTAGACGTTGTCAAGACGACCTGCTGAAGCACAAACTGATCATCAGAATGATGAAGAATGGTGACTGAAGTGAATTTGAACGTGGCCTGGTTGCTGATGTCACACAAGCTGGACTGAGTATTTCATTAACTGCTGATCTAGCCAGCTATCTCTAGGGTTTATAAAGAATGGTCTAAAAAGAGGAAAATATCCAGTGAGCGGCTGTTCTCTGGGCAAAAATCTCTTATTGGTGCCAGTGGTCAGAGGAGAATGGCCAGACTGATTTGAGCTGATAGAAAGGCAACAGGAACTCAAATAAGCACTCGTTACATCTCAGGTAGGACCACACCGAGTGCCATTCCTGTCAGCTAAGAACAGAGAACTGATGCTACAATACGCATGGGTTCACCCAAACTGGAAAATAGAAGATTATAATAATGTTGCCTTGTCTGATGAGTCTCAGTTTCTGCTGTGACATTTGGATGGTAAAATCAAAATTTGGTGACAACAACATGAAAGCAGGGATCCATCGTGCCTTGTATGAACTGTTCAGGCTGGTGCTGGTGTGATGGTGTGAGGGATATTTTCTTGGCACACTTCAGGTTCCTCAGTACCAACTGAGCCTCATTTAAATGCCACAGCCTACCTGAGTATTGTTGCTGACCATGTCCATCCCTTTAATACTGCAGTGTCCCCATCTTATGATGGCTCCTTCCAGTCAGGATAACCCGCCATGTCACAAAGCTCAGATCATCTCAAATTGGTTTCTTGAACATGACAACGAGTTCACTGGACTCAAATGGCCTCCATAGTTCCCAGATCTCAATCCAGTAGAGCACCTTTGGAATATGTTAGAAACGGAGATTTGCATCTTGGATGTTCAACCGACAAATTCACAGCAACTGTGTGATGCTATCATGTCAAAATTGAGCACAATCTCTGAGGAGTGTTTCCAGTACCTTATTGAATCTACACCATGAAGAATTCCAGCAGTTCTGAAGGCTAAACGGAGTGAACCCGATACTAGCGAGGTGTACCTAATAAAATGGCCAGTGAATGTGTATGTGTGTATATATATAAGATATATAATACATATATAAAACAAATATATATATTAAAAGACACATCAAAACATCTGGATTGGATAACAGAGAGCTGCTGCTGTCAATCACAGGGTTCATGGTGACAGTAACTTGTGTTTCAAGCCTGAGAATATTTGAGAATCCCACAGGTGTGATGTGAGGTGACGTGGAGATGGAGTTTCATTATTGAAAACTTGCCTGTACTTTCATTGTAATATCAATACAAGTCCTGTTTAAATTTAATCTGACATAAGGTGAGTCCTTGTTCAGCACTGTAATGTTACCCCCCACCTGTATTTGACACCTCCACCAGATGTTTGGTCAGGCGCTGCTCAAGGCCTTCACTCTCCTCACTTTATATTAATTTATGAAGTCACAGAGCATCAAAAAAGTCATATATGAAAGTTCAAGGTCTCTGATTTCTTGTACTCATTTGACCAGATGTCTCCTTCTCTTGTAGGCCAAAAGGACCAAACAGACCAATCATTGCCAAGAAGAAGAAGTCAGAGAATGTCTATTAGTTTAAAATAAAACCCAAACCCATTGCAGCAAAATACCTGCCTCCTTGTCCACTTGTCTGATTGTCCATCTTGGATTGCCTACTTGATTTCTGTTGTCTTTGGTGACCTTCACAAGAGCAGACTTGGTGCTATGAAATGCTCTGAACCTGACTGGAAAGACTCCATTAGATTATCAATACCAAGGAAAGACAGCAACTGTGGAAAAACAAACTTTCAAAGAATTTAGAGAGGAATCACAATTTAGAGATAAGACAGAAAGAAACTCGGGTCAAGTCCATGTTTTTAAGCCCAGGCTGACCACTGCAGGTCTGAAGGATGAAGGGACAGCAGCAATGGCAGGGCAACAATAACCTCAAAAGTCTCTCTGAAGGAGCGAGCTGGAATGACATCAAAAGGGAGGATGTGGGCTTCATAGTGGGCACAGTTTGGGCAAAAAAAGCCAAACAAGAGTCAGACAGTAAAGACAAGTCAAGGACAACAAAGGAACTGAGGCAGGTGGTGTGAGAGAAGATCTCATCTTATCAATTTTATCAGTAAAAACTCAAAACCCTCACTGTATCCCAAAGCCTACAGTACAGCTAAGAATTGTCGGATGAGTGTAACTTATTGTGCTGAACAGAACTCTAGACATCTGATCATTGTTAGAAATATCACACAAGGGTTTTGTCTCAGCTAATTTGACAGCCTCGAATTCAGACAGAGCGGTTTCAGAATCTCCTAAAAATGTCTGTCATTTATCTTTTTCCATTTACGCTCTGTTTTCCTGCACTTCATTCTAAGAGTCAGCATGGAGTTGTTAAACCAGGGATGGCCTTTAGATGTGGAGTGTCTGATTTTCACAAAAGCAACAGAATCAAGTGTGGATTTGCATGTAGAATTCGAGGACAGAGTAACTGATTGTGTTGCATAGAACTCAACAGAAGAATTAACAGAAATATCAGAATGATTACATCTTGCCCTGAAGAAGGGGGCCCGAGTTGCCTCGAAAGCTTGTGTTTGAATCTTTTTTTATCAAAAACAAATATATTTAGTGTAGGAATTTATAGCATGAACGCTTCTTGAAACCCCAGGAATGACAATTTGAGAAGGTGCCACAGCACTGAGTATGACTGGCAATTTCTCATCATCACTGACAAACAAATCAAATGATAAAATAAGATCCAGCATATGACCTGAACGTGAGTAAGACCATTAACAGACTGAACAAGATTAGGAGAATCAAACAATTTAATAAACCTGGTAATGAACAGTTTTAAAAGTACAAAAAAAATATGAATGTTCCCAAAACACCTACGATTAGATTTTATCAGATATAAACTTGACCAGTGACAAAGAAAACAGAAAATCTCCTAATAAAATCTTTACGTCATTTAGGAGGTCAATAAACAAGAGAGACAAGCACTGCACGTCTTAATTCAGCTTTTAACAATTGTCTCTCAAAAGTTAATTATGTTTCAGTGTGAATGTTTTATATTTATGAACATTTTTTAAAAACAATGAACATCCCGTCCCCACTACTTTGGTGTGTTAACAAAGCATACGGTCAGCAGTTGAAAGTTCTAACAGGGGTCTTGAGTCACTAAAGTCCAGCCAGGTCTCTGTTAAAAATAAAAAGGCCAATCTAGGATGCACAATAACATCATTTTAATTAAAAGTCTTGTCTTGTCATGCATGTGTTTGTGAGACTATCAAATATCACAGGCCGCTCATAAAAATGACTTCAATTCTACTATCAGCCACAAAAGGGATTGGCGTATTCAGCAAGATTTAAAGCTGCTGATGTGGCATACAAGTGGACCTTTATTCAGTGCAAATCACTAGCAACGGAACAAATTGAGTTCTGAAAACAGCAACAACTGAAAACAGACAATTGAGGTCAGTAAAGATGACAAATCATTTAAAGTCAGTGGGAGATAAACAAGGATGGCACAGTGAAGGATAAAAATCAGTCAGCAGGACACAAAATGGTCACAAAACAAACAGCAAGTCATGGGGATTGTGTGCCGTGTAACAGAATGTCACTTATTAATTATAAAGATGTCCGTGGTAATTAGGTGACTCTGTCAACCATTAATCAGTCAGATGTTTGGAGAGGTAAACAGAAGCAGATCAGTGAGGATAAGCGGACCTGACTGTGTAAAATGTAACTGTGGAAGAATGGAGAATAAGTGTTGTAATAGCAAACTGAAAAGGAGCTCACCAGGTGTCCCTCACAGAGATCATAAACACCAGTAGAGGGAGATTTAGGTGGTGCTGTGGGCGGCTGGGGCCCTTGCCCAACTGGGATGCCCCTATAATGGAAGGACCGGGAGAGAGCATATTCAGGGCATTACCTCTCCGAAAGCAAAGGACAGCCCTCTGACTCACAGCAGGCCCGGGTTTGGAGCATGGGCGAAGCCTGCAGGGGCCTGTGGTCCCGTCAGGGTGCCTGGATGATTGCTGAGCCTTTGGTTGAAGGTTGTGGAGCATCTGGAGCACTTCGGGGGACCTATAAATCACCTCACTCCATTCAGGAGTCAGAGTCGGTGGAAAGAAGGAGTTTGTCAGTAGGAGGAGGCAGACAAACAGAAAGAGAGGAAAAAGAAAGAAGAGAACTGTGCTTTTGTGTTGTCCTTTGAACTCTGCTATACAGGTGGGAAACGGGGGAAGACGTTTCCCACAAGATTTAAGAAAAAAAATAAAAGCAGGTGTATTGCACTTTGTGTTCTGCATCTGTTTGTAACGGGGTTTTGGGCTGGGAGCACCCTCAGGTGGCTACAGTGGGCAATGGTCACGTTAGCCCGTTAAAAACTGCGCACCATCTATGGGCATGGCAAAGGCTGAGGTGGCAGGCGAGGATGAGGGGTCCCGCAGGGCACTTCTAAACTAACCAAAAGAGAATAGGGGGTTTAATTAATAGCAGTGCTGGCACTCAGGTTATTGGGCATCAGATCCCGGCCAATGTGCCAGTACACCCATTTATCATAAGAAGAGCACATGTAGCAGGCACCAAAACAAGAAGGAATGACTTTCAAACACAAAATCCAGATTAATGACGACAGTATGTTGAAGGGATGCCACAGAGAGAGCTGGCAGATTGAAATGTCTTGGAATGACCTGAAGTGGTCCTCTGCACCTGAGCCATAATCAAAAATGGCTCATTAACTCCCCTTTACCACCTCAGATTTCTCTGGAAAAGCCAGAGTTCTCCATTTATGACCAACAACTGTACAGGTGCCCAGTAAAGTCCATCGTCGGGGGCTGCTTATCATCCTGAGTCGGCACCTGCTCAGCCCAGAACCAATGGGCACTACAGAGGATAGTGAAGTGGGTACAAAATAGTGACCACAAATGCCTGTTTTG
>NW_024381274.1:0-19105 GCF_016835505.1 Polypterus senegalus | reverse complement strand
TAAGGCCGTCAATAAGCCTCTAAATAGATGGAAAAGTTTTAAGTTGTTTTTTAGAAGAATGAATGGAGTCAGTGATCTAATTAATTTCGATGTCATTCCAAAGTCTGAATGCTATGGAGCTGAAGGCACAATGTAATTTATAAAACAAACACCTAAATACTAAAAACAAAGTTTCAAGAAAAGGACCAGTAAGGGGTGGCACAGTGAATAGCACTGCTGCCTTACAGTAGGAGATAGTTCACATCCCAGGTCCTCCATGCATGGAGTTTGAATGCTTTCCTTGTGTCCATATTGGCTTCCTCCAGGTGTTCTGGTTTCATCCCATAGCCCAAAAAATCATGTGGGTTAGGCGGACTGGTGATGTTAAATTGACCCTATACTGTGTGCGCATGAGTGTGTTCACCCTGTGACAAGCTGGTGCCCTGCTCAGGTGTTGTTGCTTACTGGTATAATCTCCAGGTGCCCATCAATCCTACCCTGGATAGGTGGGCATAGAAAACGGATGGACAGACTAGTAAGGTATGAAGTTTTTTTTTTCAGGTTCATGACCAGATTTGCGCCTCTGTCAGTTTCCCACACTGGACCATTGGTCTGAAGCCCATGATGCCCTGATGTGTAAATCCCAGTTGGGCCATTATTGGCTGCCCACATAGGCCAATATGTTTGCCCAAACTGGGAATGCACTGCCCCAATGTCAGTTTGTTTGCTGGGAATGTACTATATGCAATAAATCCATTCATCTCCAGAATCTGTTGAATCCAATTTTGGGTCACAGCTAGTAATATATGAATAGAATTTTTTTCTTCACCATCATCTTATCATGATGATGATGATGATTATTATTATTATTGTTATCTTCTACTTACAGCATTTCCTGACTTGTTCATCCAGTTCAAATTTTCTAGGGCTACCGCCATTCGCAGCATAGGGTGCAAGACAGGGCCCAACACTGGACAGAGCTCCTGACCAATCCAGAGCTGGCCCAGTGCTATCTCAGCTGTGGAATGGCCAATAGGAGGAGACAGCTTGATAGCCGTGGTCTCCAGGACTCTAAACAAATTCAAATCCCATTATGTGATATTATCTACTGTTAAATTCTCCTTTGTACTTGTAATATTTTTATTTTTTCGATTATATTGTATTGAGGATTACTTGTGTTCTGTTCTGTGTATTGTATTATATTGACCTCGCTTCTTTTTGACACCCACTGCATGCCCAACCTATTTGGAAAGGGTCCTCTTTGAACTGCCTTTTCCAAGGTTTATTAAATTTTTTCCTACTAGGATTTTTGGGGAGTTTTCCTTGTCTTTCTAGGGGAGTCAAGGCTGGGGCTGTCAAGAGGCAGGGCCTGTTAAAGCCCATTTGGCCCTACTTATGTGATTATGGACTATACAAAAATAAATTGTATTGTATTGTATTGTATTCACCCACCCAGATGCACATCCTTATTTGGGGTCATCTTGCAGAACTTACAAACTCTATATAGGAAATACCTAGAGGGGAGTTTAATCTGTAAAAAACTCTGATGCTGCATATTATTCATTCATTCAATCCAATAATAGGGGCTTTAATTAATGGCCACAGGTCAGGTCATTTGGGAGCATGCACTGGTGCAGAGTGTTGCCACACCCACCACACAACAAAACAGCTCGAGACCCTGGCTGGCAACCCCCCAGAAATGACCCTCTATCAGCCGCTGCCAGGTGTTTTGTGGGCGCCCCTTGGCCTGGTCCAGCCACTGTGAGCCATTGCTGGCAGACCACATAGGGCCAATATGTTTGCCCAAACTGGGAATACACTGCCCCAATGTCAGTGGGTTTGCAGGGGAATGTACTACATGTAATAAATCCATCAATTCATCTCCAGAATCTGTTTAAATCAATACTGGGTCACAGCAGTACTGTATGAATACAATTTTTTCTTCTTATGGATCTTACGAGCTGTATCACCTTCAGAGAATCATGCCACATGGCGTAGTGCTATAACTGACTCCCTCACAATGCAGGTAATGTGCCTCATTCAGGGCTCCATGAGCAAACCAATGGTATCCAAGGATTCTCCAAATAGATACAGTATTGAAGGAGTCCAGTCTTCGCCTCAGGTCACTGGATAGTGTCCATGTCTCACAACCATATAGCAAGAGAGGAACTTTAGAGGACTCTAAAGACTTGGACCTTTGCCCTTTTACATACTGTAGATATTGGGAGTGCCACACACCCTTTCCAGCAACCTCATGACACCCTATGCTCTCATAATCTGTCTACTGACTTCATAGGAAGAGTCTCCAGAGACATGAACATCACTGCAGAGGTAAGTAAACCTTCGACGAGGTCGTTATTCTCTCCACAGACAGACACACTGCTGATGGTTGTGTCTAAGAGGTCATTAAAGGCCTGATGTTGGTTTTTATCAAGACTCTCGCAAACCCAGGCACCCATCCTCACTCAGCCTCTTAAGAACCCCAATCAGAGCCTCCATTGAGTCCACGAAGATCACAGCATTGTCAGCAAAGTCAAGATCAGTGAATCATTCTTTCTTGTCAACAGATGCCTCACAGACGCTGGTCACAGGAAGCCCTATTATTATTTTATTAAGAATGAAGATAATGGAAGTACAGAGGAAGAAAAAATATAGGTGGATGGATAGTGTAAAAGAAGACACAAAGAAAAAAGGTTTGACTGAGCAGTGGTGCAGGACCGAGCTGTATGTTGAAGGTTGGTCGAACACATCGGAAAAGATGGCTATAAAGAAAGAAAAGATTACATAACATAAGATTCTCAAAATGCTTAATGCAGTACAGGGTTATGGGCTGGCTGGAGTCTCCCTAGCGACATACCAGCCCTGAAAAGACACGAGTCCAACTCAGGACTCATTTTCACCACAAACTCATTCATAAACTCAGTCACACAAGGCCAGTTTCAACTGAATGTGCTGATCTTTGAGGACTAAGGAGAAGAGTATTGAGAGGAAAGCCCAGTCTGATGGAGCAGCTCAACATGTAGTGGCTATACCGCAATATACATTTACAGATGGTATCCAGTTTGGGACAACTTAATGAGAACAAACCCCAGTCCAGAGAATGCTAAAGCAAACAACAAATCAATTTTAATCATTGCTTCCTTTACAAATGTACAAGAATAGAAAACAATGTGTCCAGAATTTGAACTGTTATTTCCTATAAATTAATATTCTGTAAAAATTTGACAATGAATTCTTACCAAAAAAGTTTCACAGTTTCTGTGAGTAACACCAAAAATATCTGTTAAATTCCACAAAAATATAAAACAAAGTCAAATTGGAAATTTGCATATGAGCAGATTAACTACAGGGGCGACAAAATGTTAATGTGAAAATCGGAGTATACTCAGATATGAAGATGGATATTTGAGGACATTATTATTATGTACATTAAGAGCCATCAACATCTCTCAAGTACTTTGAACGATTATTATAAAATTAAAGTTGAATAAATCAGACTCTGCAACTGCTTGAATAAAAGGTAAAGTACCACTTCTGGTTAGCAGAAATAGCCCAAAAGTTGACAGAAATCTACATTTTGCACCTGATAGTTGTATGGAAAATTTGGTTGACCTAAGTGAAAGCGTACTCAGTTTATGGTGTTTATATACAGTGCATACGGAAAGTATTCACAGCGCATCACTTTTTCCACATTTTGTTATGTTACAGCCTTATTCCAAAATGGATTAAATTCATTTTTTCCTCAGAATTCTACACACAACACCCCATAATGACAACGTGAAAAATGTTTACTTGAGATTTTTGCAAATTTATTAAAAATAAAAAAACTGAGAAAAAAAAAAAATAAAAAAAAAAAAAACTTACATCTTGCCTGAAGAAGGGCCTGAGTTGCCTCGAAAGCTTGCATATTGTAATCTTTTAGTTAGCCAATAAAAGGTGTCATTTTGCTTGATTCTGTGTTTGAATTACATCGTGCCAATGCAACATATAACTAATGAGTGAATATCGCTTTCTCTCTACAAGAAATGTGTCTGACAACAGCATTCACACAAATGAGAAATTATTTCTCTCGTGGGATTTCACTTTCACCAAACAACAAATCTTTTTTAATTCTTGCGGATACACCTTTTCACTGGGAAGAAACGCTCCTTTTTTTCTTGATGGCAACACAAATTAGACGATCTATATGTCTCCGACTTAAAGTTTAAATCTGAACAATATATTTGATCTCTTTTCGCTGTTCTGTTATTTCACCTAATAATTTCTGTTTGTTTGCACAAATGCATCTTACTATCCTTTTTGAGACTTTCAAATTTTCGCACTTCCTTTATCTCTAACCTGCTCTGCATATGTACCGTGGCAATGTTTTTGAATTCTTGACGACGTTCTACTTTGTCATATGCTCTTTGTTTTAGTTCCATCCCGGCGCGTTAAATCTCTTGGCACAAAGACTTGTCCCTGGATGTGAAAGTGTCTCTGTGAGAACATTACATCTTGTCTTCTTCCAACCGTCTAAGATTTTTTTTATAATAGAGAGATATGTCACGATATAAACGGTGCCCTACTGCCACCCGTTGTCTGGGTCACGGGGACACCTCCAAAATAACAAAAATAACCCGCTTTCATCCTATCACCGCTTGCCTACTCTTTCTCACTGTTCGCCCCTTCTCAACCTGATGCTGTCTTCCTTTTGCTCCAACAGCAGCTATCACTTCCACCACCTCCCCTTCCTCCACAACCGTTAGTTAACCCTGATCCCTGTCACTCAGCCCCTCTCTAGGGCAGTGATGGCGAACCATTTAGAAACCAAGTGCCCAAACTGCAATCCAAAACCCACTTATTTATCGCAAAGTGCCAACATGGCAATTTAACCTGAATACCACCTAAAACTGAACACCAGCATAACCAAGGAGCTGGTGGTGGATTTTAGGAGGCCCAGGCCCCTCATGGACCCCGTGATCATCAGAGGTGAGTGTGCAGAGGGTACAGACCTATAAATACCTGGGAGTGCAGCTGGATGATAAATTGGACTGAACTGCCAATACTGATGCTCTGTCTGTCTATCTACAGAGCTTTTAGTTTAGAAAACCACTCATACATTAATATCTTTTGTCTTAAAAGAAAAACATAATAGCTGAGCTTTCAATGATACAAACAACTTTTTGTTGAAAGGTAAAAGTTTGCATTCGTATGCTTTTGAACAATTAATATGCTTTTTGCTGTTGTATGCATGCTGATAATTTGTCTAACCTTGGCTCATACGTTGTAAGCTTGAGAGCAACACATGCAGCACTCAGGTCATCTGTTAGTCTGTTTCTGGTGTCAGATTTGATTTAATCCAAAGCTGAAAACAGCTGCGCACAAGCATAAGATGTTCCAAACAAAGTAAGGAAAGCAATCTCAAGTGCCTTCATTGACTTAAGATTATTTGGCAGAGAATTCCACACTTTAAGGATTTCATTTTCATAACTAACTGTGCTGTCCTTTGTCATCCCTTCGATCCTCCAAGTGTTCAAAAGGTCTTCCCTATTAAGCTCTGCCTAAAAGCATTATATATTACGGGTCGTGGATCAGGTGTGGCGATTAGCAACCCCCGGGCAATATTTACAGATGCCGACGACTCCACACCTGTGCGCTTAAGCTGGACTGCCCGCATCACAAAGCTCCTGGAAACCGCCCGCCACTCTACCATAACCCCTTTAAGTCGCTGAAAAGTGCAATTATCTGTTAAAACTGGCCTTTTCAATTTTGAGCTGTGGACCCGCTTATACCACATCCCTCCAACCCCACCACGGGAATCACAGACTCAAAGGCTGCAGTCCTGCCGCACCTCAAGAGCATGTGTGCCGCCGCATTACCCCAGACAGGAGAGGGAAGGAAGCGCCCCATTGGGCTGCTGGGCAGAGGGCGGGATGTGAGAAAAGTCCTCGGGTGAAGAGGGGGGGTGGGGGGAGCAGCCCGGCCCCGCATTCCTCTGGCTTTATAGTAACAACTCTGTGCTCGGGCGGCGCGCTGTGCTCCACTGAGAGGGCTCTGAGTGCCCCTTTGACACGCTGCCATAGGTTCGCCACCACTGCTCTGGGGTGTTCCCCAAGCCTTCCACCCCTAGAGCCCATTCAGTGGCAAGACACGCCACAATACTTTCCCTAAACTTTGAATTGAGAAAGTAAAAAGGCTACAAGATACATATATAAATAAAATGCATTATTATTATTATTATTATTATTATTATTATTATTTTTTTTTATTATTTAACATCCATCCAGCCATTTTCTAGACTCGCAGGGTCGCGCGGAAGCTGGATTTGAAATAAATTAGGAGTCATAATTACAAATAGCAGTTGGCCCTTTGATTACTAAACAGGTTGAAATGAAAGCCCGAGGTTCACCGCTACTTCAGAAACTACGCACAAATGCTGTCATGCACGATTACATTGGTAATAAAGAGCAAGTGTGATCCTCAAATAAAAACACTTGCTGTAGTAAGGAGCTCCTCTGTCGCCAGAAAACCTGAATAAAAAAGTGACATTTTTCAAATTTTATCACAGATGTAAAGGGAACACTGAATTTAAAACAATCCGTAATTGCCTACATTGAAGATTCATTTATTCGGTTTTCACCGAATAGGATTAAGCACATTTCAGAATGAACGTATGTTTGTCCTGAACGCACTGCTAACGATTTGTGTTGACTTTAACTATTCATGATGGCTACATTGCAAAAATCACTTCATAAATATTGCTTTATAGAATAAGAAACAAGTGTGCTCAGAAAGCCTCCAAATGAACAGCTGCCTTACTTTTTAAATGCAACTCCTAATCACATTTCATTGGATGTTTATTCATTGCAGTCTTCTAATGAGCCATGATACAATTACCCAGACGCGTTTTCTGTCCAACATGAAACACAAACATCTGACATTTTCTGTCTTACTGTAATATGTTTAATGGGACATCCCCTGCTTTTTTCTACATAAGCAGCTCATCAATACTTCAGCTGCAGAGAATGAACTTCAGATTCTAAAAGATTATTTATCCTTTGAAGGGCAATTTTGTATTTCTATTAGCATTCAAATAATACAACACCTGAAAGTAAATATATGCTGTATGCAATGAAGCTGTTTAATTCAGCATCTTGTGCAAAATTTGGCTGGAAATCAATCTTGAAAATATTATCAGTCATATATACCCCGCAGTATATGAACCACTCATTAGGAACGGTCTGATTAATATACTTTATTTTCTACAAAAAAACTAAAAAAAAAATCTACTATCTGTCCCAATAAGGCAGGTGGAAATCTTAACTGCTGTTCTGCCAGCACCCATTTTTGACATTCTTGACTGGCACAGTTACTCATGTCATTTATCTGGCTATTATTGATAAAATCAGAACAAGACACCAACATATGCTTAACAATCATAGTCTGTGGTCGAATGAACAACAGCAAGTCTAAAGGAGAAATACTCGGGCGGCAATCCAGTTGTTCCCATTTATTGTAAACAAACAAAAAAGAAACAAGGCCCTTTGTGGCACAAAATAGAAAAAAAATTTAAAAATTGAGCCATTGTGATTTGTATTCAATCATCAGACAGACAAACAGACAGACAGATAGATAGAGTTTAGTTCAAGTGTCCAAGATTATTAAATGATTATGATCAAAAGTTTTACCTTTGAGAAATTTTTGAGAATCTGAAAGAAGATTAGAAGTTGGCCCTAATTTAATAACCATTCCAAAAATCTAAATCTGGCTGTAAGAAGATTTAAAGACATTCCAAGCAAACCAGAATAACACAAACATGGCTTTTAATCACATTACAGTTAAATACTCCAGTAATGTTTCTAAAAGTGGTGACAGAGAAAGGACAAAAGCAAAACATCTTACGGAAATTACTCTGAAGGCAACAGTACATCATAAAGGCACAGGTATGTTATCTTTAAAATAAACAGAAATGTAAAGTACAGTACATAGATCGATAGATAGATATGAAAGGCACTATATAATAGATAGATAGATAGATATATATGAAAGGCACTATATAATAGATAGATAGATAGATAGATAGATAGATAGATAGATAGATAGATAGATATGAAAGGCACTATATAATAGATAGATAGATAGATAGATAGATAGATAGATAGATAGATAGAGACTTTGGTCTAAACACACACCACAAATCCACTAAAAAGGAAGAAAATTTAAAAGAGGTGAGGCATTATGCAGAAGTGTTGCTGTTGGTAAAAAGAAGTCCCCATAACATTTCTTGACACACTTCTGCTGAATAATTTGTTGGCTGTAGAGTCCTAAGTGTTGGTGTGTCAGAGTGAAAATGTGAGCATTGTTCATAATGCCACTCAGTTTTGTTTTAATTCTCTTTGCCACGGCCTCCTTTGGGGGGCCAGAGGTGTTCCATAACTGAACCTGCCCTTTAATTAGCTTCCTGGCCAGTACTCTGTTTGGGAGCCCATGTAGGAAAATCTTGGATTGCTGCTGGAAGAGGTGTTGGTGAGGCCAGCAGGAGGCGCTTACTCTGTAGTCTGAATGTGGATCCCAAAGCCCCAGTCAAGTGATGGGGACACGTTCAGTAAAATGGCCTATCCTTTGATGAGATGTACAACTGAGGTCCTGACTGTCTGTGGTTACAAAAGGTCCCTGGGCATCCTTCATAAAGAGTAGGGTTTATAGTGACGCCCATGCTAAATTGCTCCATGGCCTAGTGATTCTGGTCCCCCTTGTCTCTAATTCTCTTTCTCTTACCACTTCACTCATCGTATTGGCACAAAAAATGACTGCCGCTATCATCTTTGTGCAAAAAGTAGCTGACTCTCTGCTTCAGCCTCATGTTACACTTACCAATTTATCTGAAAAATTCCAGTCTGGCTTTGGCACTGGTTACTCATGTTAGGTAAATATGACAGTTTTTTAAACTAATACATGTTTCACTAAAATTAATAGAATCCTCCAGGGCCATGAAAATATTTCACAAGACTTTTGTGGCGCAAACCTCAGAAGCTGCCTTTTAACATGTGGTGCAAATCACAATATTTTCCTTGCTGTTTAACAAAAGAATTGTCACTAATGGCATTTTGACTGTTTTCACTTTTTAAATTGAGATTGCACTGCATGCTAGAGCGAGAAGACAGGGGAGTGCCTGATCTTGTTTTTCCCAAAACGTGTCTTAAACATCCTGATAATGTTTCACCGACAGAATAGAAAAATAAAGCTGTTATATTCACTTCCACCTTGAAGTGCAAGAAACTGACATTTTGACTGACATTTATTGTAACCTACAGCAGGCTATTTCTTTATGTATTGAAAATAGACCGTAATTGCAGTCAAGCTTGGTGTTATCTCTCAGTCACCTAAACTCATGGCTCTTGATCACATTAGTATTTTTGTATTTTGAACTTTCAAAACTCAGAATCCTGGCATGTGCTTGTCAGACCATTGATGATGCATTTTATGATAACTCACAAGTTTGTCAGAAAGCAGGGGTGAAATGAGAAAAAGAGAAAACATGGCAGTGATGTGAAGCAGCAGCTCTGAAAGTGACAACCACTTCTCACCTGAAGTCAGCAACTGCATTCCATAACTTAAAGCTCCAAGAAGATATTAACAAATGACGCTTACACCTCACAATCTGACACAAAATGATCTTAAATGATATTAGACATCACACACAGCAATGGCTTGGGACCATGGCCATCCCGCCAGGTCGCCCTGTGATGGAAGGATGTGGGAGGCAGCTTTTCCTGGTCACTGCCGCCCCCACAACCCTAGATAGCAGCTTGCCTGGGATCTGGTGGTGCCCCAGATTCCCACAGGGCATCCTAGAACTTGGAGTTCTGTTGCGCAGCCCTGTTGGGCAGCTGCAAAAGGACAGAAGGACTCGTGCCAGATTTATAAGTCACGAGGACGGGAGTCCTAAAGTACTTTCGGACTGAAGAAAAATCACCTCCATCTGACCTGGAAGTGCTGACGAGTCGCAATGGCGGAAGGAGAGAAGCACTTCCGGGTCAAGGGCTATATAAAGGACTGTTGGAGACCCAGCAAGTGAGCCGGAGTTGGGAGGGAGTGTGACAGAGCTTGCTGGAAGGTGGAGGAGGGTAATGTGTTTAAAAATATTGTGAATTTATTTGTGTTTAATGTGGCTGGGGTGCTTTGGAAGCACCATATCAGAAAAAGAAGAAATTAAATTACTTCTTAGTGCTTATAACTTGTGTCCAGTGTGTTTGTCTGTTGGGGAAAAGGTAAGCAATAGAGTCACCAAGCGTCCACGCAGTTACAAAGGCTAGAAATAATGTCAAGAATAGCCAAGGTTATGATGTCAAACTTCATAATTCAGTAGCTATGCAGAATTATTATGGGAAAGTGGTGCCTCGCAGTGCCTCACATCCCAGGTCCTCCTTGCATGGAGTTTGCATGTTCTCCCCGTGTATGTGTGAGTTTCCTTTGGATGCTCCAGTTTCTGGCAACAGTCCAAAGACATGAAAGTTCGGTGAATTGGCCCTAGTGTGTGTTTTTGGTGTGTGAGTGTGTGTGTGTGTGTGTTTGCCTTGTAATCAACTGGCACCCTGTTCAGGGTTTGTTCCTGCCTGTCGCTTAGTGCTTGATGGGATAGGCTGCAGCATCCCAACTACCCTGTTTGGGATTAGTAAATGGTATTATATCATGGTCAGGAACACAGTGGTATTTACATCTTAAGGTTTTCATTTTGGTCTAATTTTTCTTAATTTCTTAGTATTTTGATCTTCCTCATGAGCACTTCCATTTTGTGGTGCATTGCCCAAAATCTGGATCTTCGTGGGAGGCAGTAATGTTAAAGCAAACAACTGATCTCTGAAATTTTGATTTGGACTTGGTGTTCAATAGAATTTGTCCCTGCCTTGTACCCTGTGCTAGCATGGATCGGCTTCAGCAGCCCCCTACCCAAAACCAACCCCCATCACCCCGGTCTGTATTATTCGGATTAGAGAGGGAGAGGGGTTAGGAGCATGTGCTGATACAGCGCATTACCTCACCACCACACCAACCCAGGATCCCAGACTTAGGATCCGAGTGCAGCCATGCATCGGGTGACACCTCAGCATCACACTAGTTTAGATGGAATGGAAACAGTGGGAGGTTTTTTTATGGTGGCTGGAGTTTCCCCCAGGTTTTTCCCTGTAGGTTGGAGGGGCTAGATGCAGATTAACATCATACCCAGGACAGAGCAATTGCAGGTTAAAGGCATCCAACACCCAATTAAGCGGAGTCACTTTTGCAGTTTCTGGGGTTCAAACCTTCCGATTGCCAGTGCAGATTCCTAGCCTCAGAGTCCCTCCAGCTCTATTCCGGTAGACATATAATTATTTTGACTTTTGTTTTTAAATGCTTATGACTTTAATGAATGAGTTCCAAGACGGACAGACAGAGAATGCTACATCATGTTCAAACCTAATCTGACACCCCCTCCCCAAATTCTCAGAGAGCCACATTCAACACTAAAAGAGCCTGCAGGGTAGCAGAGAGATTCTGCATATTTAATTAATGAAGGACAATATTTATAAATTGATTCTTTTCTGATTTTATGTAAACTGGGACAGACTTTTCCCAATATGCTATAGTAGATGGGTTAGAATTTCAACTAAATAAGATAAGATAACGTGCTAACATGGTAGTGTAAGTCACCACAATAGATTTTTCATTAGGGAGAATAGCAGAAAATGTCAAATCTATTAAATCATTACAGAGGTACTTGGACAGCATACAGGCTGATTTTTGGCAGATGGAATTTAATGTCAGTAAATGTAAAGTATTACACATAGGAGGTAAAAATATTAGATATGAATTACACAATGGGCGGTCCAAAATTGAAAGTCCACCTTATTAGAAGAATTTAGGAGCCATAGTGGACTCAACACTATCAACTGCCCAGACAGCATTGTGGCAGCATTAAGAAGGCTAACAGAATGCCAGGTTATATAGCACCTTGGTGTATGGAATACGAGTCCAAGGAGGTTCTGCTCAAGCTTTATAACACACTGGTGAGGCCTCATCTGGAGTACTAGGTGCAGTTGTGGTCTACAGGTTTAGGTTTGAATAAACAATGAGAAGTCTGAAAATCAAAAGTCCACCTTATGAGAAGGATTTAGGAGTCATAGTGGACTTGTCACTCTCAACTGCCAGACTGTGTTCAGAAACCATTAAGAAGACTAACAGAATGTCAGGTTATATAGCACCTTGTTGAGTGGAGTACAAGTCCAAGGAGGTTCTGCTCAGCCTTTATAACATACTGGTGAGGCCTTGTGAATTTCCCCTTGGGATTAATAAAGTATCTATCTATCTATCTATCTATCTATCTATCTATCTATCTATCTATCTATCTATCTATCTATCTATCTATCTATCATCTTGAGTACCGTGTGGAGTTTTGGTCTCCAGGCTACAAAAAGGACATAGCAGCACTAGAAAAGATCCAGAGAAGAGTGACTAGGCTGAGTCCAGGGATCCAGGGGGTGAATTATAAAGTTATAAACAAACAGAGATTAAGAGGTGGTATTATTGAAGTATTTAAAATTATAAAAAGAATTATAAACTATGTCAAGGACCGAGGAGACAGCAATAAGGGTTGGGGTTTTCCGCCCCGTGATATTGTACAGAACTTTGCAACAAAAAAAGGAAAACTGGTCAAAACAAAACTAAACAGTTCATAAGCGCGACGCGACTCCTGGCGCCGCGCCATTTTATTGGGGTGGAGCCGAAGTGGAGGGATGCTGGGAAGGACCGCAAGGGAGGATGGGAAGGATGACGCCAGGGCAAGATGGCGGAGGAAGGGCGGAAGTACGCGACTGCGGTCAATCCAGGCCTATGGTGCAGGAAGGTCTTTCTTTCTATGAGGAAGCAGAGGGAGAAAGTTAATACCCCACCATTCCCTGGCGCTAATGGTTTCCCAGGTGCTATCGAATCAATCCGCTGCCTCCTACTGCAGGCGCGACACCATCCCCCTTAGCCCAGGACCGCCAGGTCGGGCGGACCTAACCGAGAGGTCGTGAATACGAGAGAGGCATCGCATTGGCCTGAAGGGTGCCCCGCCGATAAGTGACAGTGAACTTATACGGCTGTAAGTCCAGGAACCACCTGGTGACCCGCTGGATTCGACTCTTTGTGTAGGGACATCCACTGAAGTGCAGCGGATCAGTCACCAGAGCGAATTCGCACCCAGCAGGTAGTAACGGAGGTGGGTCACTGCCCACTTAATGGCCAAGGCCTCCCTCTCCACTGCCGCGCACCGGTCCCCGTCCATCAGTTTCCGCTAAGGTACATCACAGGGTGCTCGACACCATCGACGCTTTGGCTCAGCACGCACCCAGGCCTGTGTCCGCGCCGGTCTGGAGAATAAACGGAGCCCAAAATCGGGCGCCCGAACACAGGTGCCGACGCTAGGGCCTTCTTTAGGTCACTGAACGCTGTTCTGCTTTGTCGGTCCACACCACGATAGGGAGCCTTTTTGTCAGGTCAGTCAAGGGTGCTGCTCTTCGAGAAACGGGAACAAACCGGCGGTAGTAACTCGCAAGCCCCAAGAAAGCCTGCACCTGTTTCTTGGTATTCGGACGGGCCATTCTAAGATGTCTTTAACTTTGAGCTCTGTGGCCGCACCTGTCCTTGTCCCACGAGGTAGCCTAAATATTTGGCCTCCTTTAATCCAAAAACACTTCCGGGGTTTATGCGGAGGCCGGCTTTAGCCAGTGTTCGGAGGACAGCTGCACCTGCAGTAGATGCTCCTCCCAGGTGCCGGAATAGATGACAACGCCATCCAGGTAGGCGGCACTATAGGACTGGTGGGGCTTCAGCACTCTGTCTACCAGACGCTGAAGGTCGCCGGGCCCCGCAGCCCAAATGGGAGGACCTTGTACTGCCAGTGCCCGCTAGGGGTGCTAAAGGCCGCTTTTCCTTTGGCGGATGCCGCTAAAGGAATTTGCCAATACCCTTTGTCATGTCAAGGGTAGTCAGATACCGAGCCGCACTCCAGCCGCCAAGGAGGTCGCCAATGCGGGCATGGGGTAGGCATCGAACTTGAGATCTGATTCAGACGCCTAAAGTCGCTACAGAACCTCCAGGAGCCGCCTGGCTTGGAGACGAGGACAATAGGGCTGGACCAGGGACTATGGCTCTCTCAATTATGTCCATGTCCAACATACGCTTCACCTCCAGTTCGACCTCTGCGCTGCTTTGCCTCCGGAGTCGGTAGGGCCTCTCCCGACGCATTACACCGGCCCGCGGACTATATCGCGGCAATCAGCGGTCCGCCGGGTGACTCGCCACTACCTCGGGATGGCTCGGAGTGTTTGGGCTAACTCCTGCCGCTGCTTGGGGGTCAGCTCTTCGCGAGGTTAAGGGCAGTTGTGCTGCAAAAGGGAGAGTGACCTATGGGAGCTGGGAGCTCCTCTCTATCTCCAGGGCTTTAACAGGTTGACATGATAGATCCTTCACCGGTCGACGCATTGGGCTGTTTCACCAAATAGTCGACGCAGTCCTTTCTCTCCTTAACCTCGTAAGGCCCTTGCCAGTGAGCGAGCAGCTTCGAAAGTGGGAGGTCGGGACGAGCACCATAACTCGTCCCCGGGCGAACTCCCTGAGGACGGAGTTGCGTTGTAACACCGGCCTGCGCTGCTTGGCGCACGAGTCACGCGCTCTTTAGGAGGGGCCTGATCTTTGTGAGTCGGTCGCGCAGTTGGCGCCACGCACTCCAAAATGTTAGAGGAGGGAAGAGCCTCGCCTCCCAGCCTTCTTTAGGATGTCGAGGATTCCCCGGGTTGTCGCCTCGTATAGCAATTCAAATGGGGAGAAGCCTGTAGAGGCCTGGGGTACCTCCCGTAGGCAAAAGCACGAGCGGGAGGAGCTGGTCCCAGTTCCTGCCGCCCAAGCGCTGACTACCTTGGAGCATCTGCTTAAGCGCCTGATTAAACGCTCACCAACCCGCCAGTTTGCGGGTGATAGACTGACGCTTTCAGGTGCTTTATCTGCAGTAATTTGGCTACCTCCTTGAACGTGATCCAAGTGAAGGGCGCACCTGGTCCGTGAGGACCTCCTTGGGTATGCCCACGCTGGAAAACAAATTAACCAGTTCCCGTATGCGATGCTTTTAGTATTAGCGAGCGCAGGGGAACCGCTTCTGGGTACCGGGTGGCATAGTCCACCATGACTAGGATATACTTGTGGCCACGGGTTGAGGGCTCCAGGGTCCCACCAAATCGACCCCTATCCTTTCAAAGGGGATGTCCACGAGGGAATAGGGACTAGAGGAGCACGGTCCCTCCTAGGAATCTGGCGGTCTGGCACTGACAGGATTGACAGAACCGCCGACCTCCTCATTGATCCCAGGCCAGTAAAAGCGAGCTTAATCCTTCCAGTGTTTTTCGCCCCGAGGTGGGCCTAGGAGGTGAGCATGTGCCAACTCGCATATCTCCGCCGGAAGGTACGCTGAATTAGCAACAACTTCCGCACCTCGCCTCATGGGTAGCCACCGGTACAACAGATCATTCTCAAGGACAAAGAAGGGTTCCCGCGTGTGGATCCGCCCGCTGTTGAGCTGTTAGGCAGAACGACCGCATTCCGGCAAAGCGCAGGGAGTCATCATTCCACTGCTCCTCTTAAAGGAGGCCGGCGTGGACCGAAATTGATGGTCCAGGCCGCCGAGAGGGTCTTGGGGCCTGGGCCCGGAAGAGTTCCCTGGCTAGTCCCTTCTCCGCGGAATCTTCCGGTCAAGGTCCGTGAGCCACGAAAGGTCCCCGAGACACCAGCCATAGGGCCTGCCCTTGTGCACGGCGTGGAGGCCGCTGGAGGGGTGCCTTTTCCCTCATAACAAGATCCAACGAGGCCCCGGAGCGCTAATGGCTTACCGCTGATTCTTTTAGACCAGTCTTGTCCCAAAATCACTGGGAAGGGGGGTCAGGTAACACAGCACCGCCATTTGATTGGTTCCCCTTCCAGGTGACATAGCAGTGAGCGGAACGATATGACCTAGTCCCCCATGCACACAAGTGACCAACAAATGCTGTTTTAACCACTGTTGCGTAAGACAAAACGGCGAAAGCAACAATGGTAATGTTGCTGCCGAATCAAACAAAGCCACCACGGCGCGTCCCATTTAGCAACACCACTCCCGATTCGACTCGCCAAGGGATGCGGCGGGTACAATACCTCTCCACGACGCCCAGCTGCAGTCCATAGGCTCCGGGCTGTGGATGGGGCAGTTTGGTAGCAGGTGACCGGTCTCGCCACACTTGAAACAGCGCCGGCGGTCCCGCTCTCTGGTTCTGGCTGGCGCTTCTGCAGCGCCCGAGGGGCTCGGGTGGCCGCCTGCCCCTGCCGGGTTCCCGCGAGCAGGCTTTTCTGACCCCCAAGTCGGAGGACCGCCAACTGACGCTTCCAGGACGCCGAGGAGGCCCGACATGTTTGATAGGCGTGTCCCCGACCTGCTGGGCGAGGGAACTGGGCATCGTGATTGACCAGGCCTTCACAGGCCACCCGCCGACCACTTTCCGCCTGCCGGGTCCCTCTGGCCGTAGCCAGCGCCCATCTTGCCCCAGAACTCGCCTGGGCGCTGAAGGGCTTTTCAGGGTCAAAGACCCAGTTCCGCCATTCGCCGCCTGCTGGCCCGGCTAATGCCGAGGGCCAGTATTTCGGGCTTGAGGAGGTCGTAATTAGCGCCTCCTCCTCAGGGAGGTCATAATAGGCCGCAGCGCTGGTCCTTCAGGTATGGCGCCAGATGGACGCCCACTGACCGCTGCCACTGCTCCGGTGGCCGCCCTCTCAAACATGCCCAGGTAGGCACGACGCCCTCCGGCGGGCCCATCGGACAAAGGATGAGGCGGCTGCCTGGGCGGGTCTGGTCTCGCCGCTGGCTTCCACTAACCTGGCCTCGTGGCCTCCAGCTCCCGGTGGCGGTGCGCGCTTGCCAGCTGCAGCCCTGGAGCTGGTCATTCATAGCTGCAGCACGCGTTGAGGTCCTGTCCCTCCGGCATTCCGGGATCTCTATCCTGCCGCTACGCCACTTGTAAAGGACCGAGGAGACAGCAATAGGGGTTGGGGTTTCCGCCCCGTGATATTGTACAGAACTTGCACACAAAAAAAACTGGTCAAAATTATAAACAAACAGTTCATATCGCTGACGCCGACTCCATGCCGCTGCCATTTTATTGGGGTGGAGCCGAAGTGGAGGGATGCGGGAAGGACCGCAAGGGAGGATGGGAAGGATGACGCCAGGGCAAGATGGCGGAGGAAGGGCGGAAGTACGACTGCGTCAATCCAAGCCTATGGTGCAGGAAGGTCTTTCTTTCTATGAGGAAGCAGAGGGAGAAAGTTAATACCCCACCATTCCCTGGCGCTAATGGTTTCCCCAGGTGCTATCGAATCAATCCAAGGCTCCTACTGGCAAGTATGCGGACAACTATTATTTTAAAATAAGGTCAACAAGAACACAGGAACACAGATGTAAACTTGTTGAGGGTAAATTCTTGCATAAAATGTCAAGATGTTTTTCACACAGATAACTACTGGCAATGGAATAAGTTAACAGAAAATTTGGTGGACTGCAGGACTCTAGGGTCTTCAAAACTCAAGATGGGGCTATTTTTGGAGGAATTTGGTGGATAGGATTGGTGAGCTTTGTCAGGCTGAATGCCCTGTTCTTGTCTAATTTTTCTAATATTTCTAATTCTGCAGTGACGTCCAATCAGATGTTGTTCCACATGCTGTTAGGTTTAGATTGTGTTTTATTGTGGTCCTTGCCTATCATACCTCAGACACGGTTCTTCCCCTGGCTGGAGTTCAGTTGCTTGTTTTGTGTCTCTGTTGTAAATTTTGCTTTATTTGTATGTTTTACTATGTTTTTTGTTAATGATTTGCTGCACTTGTTATGTTTTTTGTATCTGTATCTAAGCCTGTGTTATGTTCTGTGTACTTTGTCGGTGGTCCCTCAAGAGCTAGGCCATATGCCAATATGCCAATGGCTGCCAGGAACTGCATTCACTGAGTATATGCTTGGGAGTTGGTGAGTTTACATGTGTTTGTCGCTATTTCTGTGATTTATCAAATCTCTGATTTTCAACCTTACACCTATGTGTTTTGACCTTTTTGGGAATTTGTATTGGGACTTGTTTGGTTTTCACTGCCTTCATGTTACAGGCAATTAATTCCATTTGACATTTGTGCTCCTCAGTGCTTCATTGTTTTTGAATAACATTTTTTTGTGAGGAATAAACCTTCATATTATAAATATTCCACAAGACCTTTTATGTCTAGTCAGAGTTGTTAATGGATACTCCCACCCCTACCCCCAATTAGTGGGCATTTTTGGAAGTACTTTTGTGACTTGTGTTCTTTGGGACTCCCTGTTCATGACATTGCCTCAGAGTTTGGTTTTCTGTATCATTTGTATTTTGGCATTCTTCTGTTATTTGTGCAATGACTTTTACAAATTGTTTCATTTTTGCTATTAATTTTCTAGTTTTATATGTTTTTTCTTTTCTCTGTCAATTATGTCATTAAGTGTTTTTGATTGAGAAGGGGCAAGACCCCTAACTGGATTACAAGCCAAAGGGTATTCTTTAAGGGTTGTGCTGCCACTACCTATACACAGTGGCATTAACTATTTTCGTTCTGCTCTTCTTTCTCCCCATGTCTTCAAAGGTTTACTGCTGTTTTGAGCATTTAGTTCGAAATTTGTTTGACTTTGTACCTTCTGGCTTTTCTTTCTTGGCATTTTCAGTGACATGAATTTCAGATGGCAGAGTTTAGAATAATTCATGCATTCATCTTAATTAATTTGTTCTTCATTTGTGTTCAGAATTTTGTATTTTTGAATGTATCTTTTCCCCCTTTTTTCTTATTTTATATTTAAATATAATCGGGTCTTGCTTTGTTGGCAGGGTTAACTCTTCATGCCTGGCAGCCACAACCAGTTCAAGTTTTAGGACTCTGGAGATGTTATGTCTGCTTTATAGATAAGCAAGCATTTATTCCAATAAGTGTGAGATGGTTATTCTGAAACATAACTAGTAAGGACGATCGTGATAATATTCCCAATTCAAACCTTGAGTTGGATAAAATCTTGAAACACTATAATAGAGAAACTCGTAGTTTT
>NW_024381273.1:0-19390 GCF_016835505.1 Polypterus senegalus | reverse complement strand
GGGGGTTTTTGGGGTCCATTTGGGTTTTGGGGCGATAGCGGGGCAATGGAGGGTAGTCGTTTCGGATGTGGTTTTCCAGAGGCTTTGTCTCATTTGGGCGACAGCCCCGCTCACAATATATATATATGGCACAGTGCCTTAATCACCTGCGAGGTAGCCAAGAAAGCATTTGAGAACTTGCCCAACTCCCTCATTAACTCCCCGGGGCCCTGAAATTGCACCAAAAAGAGTGACCGGCTTTATAAATTTAAAAACCGGGCCCCTTTTTTTTTTTTGAAGTCGAAACCCCACTATACCACAAATACCAACTCCCATCTTCTTATCATATACAAGATTGTTGTTCTTCAGTTGTAGCTGTAATTTTCTGCTTGCTTTGTGATATTTAAGAGATTATGCAGGCTTTAATGTTCATAAATTATGTGTTTTAGATTTTTCTGAAGTACCTAATACAGAGTTGAGGCTATTCTTCCATTGTAAAGATTTATAAAGATCTAGTAATGAACTAGCTGAGTTTCCAGATTCACTTGGGAAATTTAATAAGAAAATGGGCTCAGAATACTACTGGATGTATCATAAGTACTATGTAACTAACGAGTACTGTTCTGTACACTATTTTTTTCCAAACCAATAGCTAATGTTATTGGTAAGCTTAAATGCTTAAGACTATGGACAGAGAACTTTAAACTTTGAGGTTGTGATTCACACCTACCTCTGACACTATGTGACCATGATCACACCCACCTAACCTGCCTGTGCTCAAACGAAACGAAATGTAACCACTTGTATCCCAAATTTTATAAGCTGCCAGAATAAAAATGTCAGCTGTTACTCTTAAACATGCTATACACATTTACAAATGAATATAACATTCTGGCATCAATTCATTTTCCTGTTTTTCCCAGTGATTTGGGCTTTTGTTGATGGTCTCGAAAATACGGTTTATAAAAAAGTGTATTCTTTTGAATTTAAATGAGTAATCAATAGGAATAACGTAAATTTGATTATATGTCATCTTAGATGTTTATGATTTTCACCTTTTTTACCTCATTTACTCAAGTATTTCTCTTTTGTTTTTTTCATCAGTCATCAGTTGTCTGTTCATGGTTGTATTTTTAGCATAAAATGGGCATACAATAAAGTGTTAAACTTTCCCAAATTTTACTTTAACCTCTTACAAACGGCACTAAAAAAATTTCCACCCCCCACCCCTACTGAATAAACCCTTCTTGTCAACGGGATAGGGAAATTGATGAGTCCACCTCTGACCAGTGGAAGGTGCTGCACATAACTGAAGCCCAAATTTAAAGGGAAAAAAAAAACTAAGGAGGCTAGGCTACAAAAAGGAAAAACCCACAGGACCAGATGAAGCCCAGTTCTCAAGTTCTTAGGGTTTTGGGCGCTGACCAATTTTGTGGTACCCTCTGTCACCTGTTAAATCTGTAAATTTAAAAATCCAGGTCATTCTAGGGAAAACATCCTGCATTGTTCCTTTTCCAAAAGGGCGGTTTTTTTCCATAATAAATTAAGACCGGGTGGAAAACATCGCCTCACATCATGAAGACCTTTGAGGGCTGGTCCTTAGTTTTTGGGGTTCTTTTGGTAGCCCACCGGGAAACCCACAGTAACCCTCGTATATCCCCGACTTTCGGGGGTTTCCTTTTATCCCCCGGGTTTTTAAAAGAAAAGCACATCTAAATATATATCAGGGTTTTTTGGCTGGTTCCCGCTTTCGGGAAATGGGTCTTTAATTTGGGTTTACATGTTTCCTCAGTTTGATTGCCCAGTTGATTTCATAAAAGGGGGCGCAATTGGCGGAGGGTTAAATTACCCAATCAAAACATGTATTAATATTAACAAAAAACCCCCCAAGTAAAAAATATGTTTCCCCGCGTGGTGCTTGTTTTGTTTGCTTCTCTCTGCCTCCCGGAGGGGTTGTGAGCAGGGGGGTTTTTTAAAAGTGGCTGTTTGCCTAGAAGATGGGACCCCTCTAAAAAAATCCCTTTTTTCCCCGGGTGCTTCTGTATACTTAAAAGTAATATTTTTTTGATTTTTTGTTTTTTTTAGCAGCCTTCTCTGACATTATTCCCGCTCTTCACGGTGCTCCTTTTTAAGATAAGATATGTTTGCATCCTTTTTAAATTTTGAAAGAACTTAACTTGTCTTTAAAAAACGGTTTTAAAAGTTTTTACTAAAGGGGGGTTATTTCATGTTGGGGCCTAATTTAAAGTTTAAAAGTGTGGGAGAAAAATTTTAAGGGGTTAAAAATATAAAAAAACCTACAAACAAAGGTTTCACTTCATGAAATTTATTTATCGCGGAAGTCTGGGAAAGGATTAACCGGGTAAACGAGGGTTGACTGTATTTCAAAATTTTCTGTCCCCGGGCCCCCAAAGGGTTAAAATTCCCTTTCCTGGGCAAAGCTAGCAGCCCCGTTAGGGTTATGCATTTTGAATTTCATAATGCCCTCAGTGCTATCCAACCATCACTGTTAAGGGGAAGCTCAAAATACAGTATGTAGGTGGATTTTTTGGGTCGTGAAAAATGGAGATCTGTTTGTGAGAATCAAGGGGTTGGTTTTGATGTGGGTGTTTAGCAAAACTGGAGCACCAGAAATCAATCCCATCTCCTTTTTTTTTAATTTGTATACCTAACCAAATATAACAATATGTCACTTGCATTAATTCCCCCGATGATTTTGTATTTGGGGGGGGAGACTGAAATAGCAGTCAGGTGAAGAACTTTTTTCTTTTGGGGAAGAAATAATTTAACTCAACATCAGCAAAAACAAGGAACCATTGACTTTTTTTGATTGAAGAGCCCATTTAAAAAACCTCGTTCGGGGGCTATTCAGGGGGATGGGGTGGGGGAAACCCCATAATACTGGGGCCACATCAATGGTGGGGTGAATAGGGCTCGAACACAGAGCAACTATATATGAAAAGGCAGAGAGGGTTTTTTGGGCAGGTGACTACATCTTTTCTTTTCTTCAACCCGGGGTACCAGATTGATTTCTACAATGGGTGCTGGACTGAAAAATCGCTTTTTTGTTTTTTGGGCATTTCGTATGTGTTCAGACCAAGTGCATTTTTTTATTATGAATCTATTTATTAATTTAATGAATTCTGCAAACATCAAATTTCCCTTTATGGGGGCAAATAAAGTTCTATCTTCTATCATCTATCTATCTATCATCTATCTATTTTCTATCTATCTACTATGCTTTTTGTATAAAACCTAAGGACTCAAACTGGCCAAAAAAAACTGGGACATTTAGACTCCTGTTTCAAACAAAAAAAATCAAAGGGGCTCTGCTTTTTCAGGAGGGTGATACCTGCATTTTAGAGGGTTTAAAAATCAAAATATTTAATACTGTAATAAGGCAGAATTCAAATTTACCCCTTTTCTCAGACTTTACAATGGCAAAAAAAATCAGTTTAAAAGAAAAATTAAGAAGATAAAAAAAGACAAATCCTATCATTAAGGGCAGATTTAAAACGAGAATTTAACCATTCAAAAAAAGTAGTGAATATAAGGGCCAGATGGAAAAATAC
The DNA here is from genome assembly GCF_016835505.1 of Polypterus senegalus. NCBI lineage: Eukaryota > Metazoa > Chordata > Cladistia > Polypteriformes > Polypteridae > Polypterus > Polypterus senegalus. The sequence goes on along the minus strand of NW_024381273.1, from coordinate 15,839 downwards.
TTTCTTATAGTTTTTTTTAGGGGGAAAAAAAAGTATTTTTTTAAAATTTTTACTTTTTTTTCAAACAAAGAGAAAATAAAACAAATGTTTTCTGAACTGAGATGGAACCGTTCATAACCAAAAAAGTAAACAGTCATTCCCTGAGTCTTTTAAAGTAAACAACTGGATATCAGACTGATATGCTGAAAGAACATTTAAACCAAATCAAACATTTTTAAAAAGTCAAGCTTAATTCAAAATAAAGGGAAAAATCTCTAAATATATGCGGCTGTTTAACAACTTGTTTAGTTTTCCCCCCTTTCAAAACTTTTTAAAAATTATTTCTGTTGTGACTATCTCCCAGCTTTTTCCTTTATAACATGCTGGGGGGGGCACAAACCATGGGCAGTCCATGACCTTATTTGGGGAAAATGAAAAGTACAAAACAAAATTATGTTTCATGATAACATTAACTTAACACTAAAAGGGGTCATTAAATTAGTGATTTCAAAACCCATTAAAACGAAAAAGGTTAGATTAGAAATATTTTATTTTTCACTGGGAAATCAAAAATTTCAGGCAAAAAAACAAATCCTCTTTAAAAAAGCCCCATGTCCGGTGTGTGTGTGTCTTCTGGGAAATGCGAAACCGGGCCCACATCGCACGGCCTCCCGCCGCACCTTTGTGCAACACACCTAACCCACGGAAAGGGCCCATCTGTGGCAGCCGGGTAAGCAAATAAAAGACCGTTGTGGGAGACGCGATTAGGTAGTGGGGCCCCTGCACATAAAATCCGTTTCTGGGGGGGCGCCACCAAAAATAATCAGTAATACACAAGCACAGATAAAAAAACTTTCGGGGGAAACACATACATTACCCGCCCAAAATTACATCAGTTGTGGGGAATTGTTGATTGACCACTGTTGTGACAGAAAGTCATATTAAGACATCAAAGCCAGTATTCTGTCAGAAAAAACAGGCATTTTCGAAAAAACAATCAGTACTGGGGGAAAATTTAAGGCACACAATACACTGGGGATATTACAACCAAAAAGCCAGTATTACTGTAAGAAAAATGGACAAACTACTAACAACACCACCCAAAAAAAAAGGGCACATCAAGTGGGGCAAAGATAAGACAATAAATCCTATATAAATCTCCTGGAAAACGGTCAGCTCAACAAGTAACATCAACAAAGAAAGGTGAAAAAACAAAAAAAAAACGAAAAATGTCGATTGAAGAAAAAAAAAATGAAACCCCAAAAAAAGAAAAGAAAAAACCAAAAAGCAAATCTTGAAAAGGGGTTTGGCATTTACGCAGAACCAGTATTCAGCCATGGTCAGTTATATGTTGCATTATCAAGTTAGAAGTTTTCCAGATGTTGGTATAAAAGGTTGTAGATGGTCCTGAACAAGAAACTCTTGCAAACTCAGACAGAATATTTACAAAATGTTGTCTTAAAATTTTATAGAAACATTTCTGGGGGTAAAAATAAAAATTTTCCAAAATATCTTCTTCAGATTTTTGTATTCCCAGATTGTTAAAAGGTTTACATTAAGACAATTTAATTCTTACTGTATTGTCATCGTTTCTATTTTATTTTTATTATTATTTTACTTATTCAAAAAATTTTGAAAAAAATTAGGCGAGAAACAGATTTGGTTTTAGGGTCCCCCATTTAATATAGACTGTTCCACTAATGTTCATGACTATGTTCTAGCTATTGTAATGCCAAGTCTATAATAAAAAAACCAAACCCCCAAACACATTTAAGTTATCTGGTTTGGATAATGAAAGCTGTCTCTGTCAAAAGACGTGAAGGTGGCTGTGATGTGAGCCCTGCCAGATATACCAGAGGGGTTAACATTTAAAGGCATAACATTTGAATAAGCAGGTCCAGCTTGCTGCGTTCACAAAAAACATGCCCTTTTAGTTCCATCCTAATTGCCTGGTTGAAGACACTTGATTCAGTTGACTTATCTTGGGTGTTCACAATGAGTGAATCATTTTGTCTAAGTTTAAAATAAGCATTATAAAGGATAACATTCCCACTATTGGTAACATGGGTAAACTCCCGTTGCATTTCAGATTCTGGATTACTTCAACTTTAACTGTAAACACTTGATTTTGTATATTTTATTCACATTAGTCTCAGACCACCTGCTTTCCACTCCCTCTGATCTATCATAGAACCCATCAACAATAAATAATCTGAAATAGAGGTTTAATTTGGTGCTTCTTTTACAGTGTGGGATAGCCCTTTGGGCTAGTGATCCAGTGCTACCACCCTAAGTACGAGAATATTTTATGTTTTGTTTTATGATCCTCAAGTCTCTTACATACACAGATGTTGAGGACATGAGAAGAAATTTGCAGACTCCACAGGGACCAACAGGCGTGAACTCCATTCTAATTATTATTATTAAAATTTGTTATATATTGTTATTATATAATATAAAAAGTACCATATTTCTGCCTGAAAATTTGGTTATATTGTATTAATTCACTTTTTAAAAAAAGCCACAGGGTCAAGTTGCTAAAAACTTTTTAAACTTAATTATAGATTTACGCATATCTGTTTTAGTTTCATGAATAAATGAAAGAATTTTATACATTTAATAGTTTACATAACAATATAATGGAAAATATTTTCAAGTGCATAAATATTATTACATATGAATGGATGGAATTATATACATCATTAGTGCTCACAGACAAATTTTACTATAATTTTGCTCAGTCATACTAGTCCTTAGAGGACATTTCATATGTTCACCTTCTCTTCTAATTACCCATTTGAAAATTATTTTCAATTTTATTAACTATTATATTTATTATCACTTATATTTGATTTCCTGGAGGAAATGATTTTGATCAATGCAGGAGCTAACTAAAGACAGTGCCACGAAGGACAGCTTCAATGCAGTACACTGAACATTTTCACGTGGTCGTTTTCTATCTTCTACTGTATGTTAATTGGTTGACTCAGTTTCATCCACAATCACATAGGACAGTCTGCAAGGATTTACGCAACATACAGCAGAGAACCCATACATGGATATTCCGGCTTGGTCATTAATAATAGTCTTTTCCCTCATGGACTGTCATTGGGATTAAATTACTATAGCATTATAAATTCTAGTACTAGGATATGGAAGAAGTTAAAGCTCTGAGCTGTAAACTGCTTATGGGTTTCACCAAATGCACATTTGATCACACAAACCTTATTTAGATTACAATTTAAGGTCTTCAAACCTGTGACAAGCACCACCCAGTGCCAATGTCAGAATTCCAGATGAACTATTGAAAAATATCAACACGACTTGCCAAGTCCATTGCATCCCATGACAACTCAACATGCTCTGTGTCAAGGAATTTTTGCTTTTCACAGGCTTTGCAGATCTCTCTTGATATCTTTATATACAATACATAAAACTTAGCAGTTGTTTACAAGACACCTTCATTTTACAGGCGTAAGTTATGTGACTTACCAAGACTGGTGAGAATTACATGCTTGGCCAGGTCAGGCTGACACATGTTTCCAGTGCAATGTTATTCTTAAAGGGAACCAGGAACTGGAGATAGGGTATGGTAGCATAATAATGAAAGAAACAACCAAGTAGCAGAGATTACTTTTAAAGCGTGAGACTTGGTCTGCCAGGCTCTGGACTTCAAGGGTTGCAGATAGCACTATATCTCTCAGAGAAATAGCAACTAGGCTGAATGTGGACCGCTTACTGAGATACCTGGTGAGAAGACAGAATCATTACTTAAAATAAAAGACAGATATTCAAGTTATGTATTAAGTTAACTCAATACATTCCTACTTTGGGAAAAAAAACTTGAAATATATATACGTATGTCAGCATGTGTTTAATTATATATAACTCCTTGGTAAGCATTATGCCTGTCACTATTTGCAAGTAAATAAATAACAGTAAATGGAACTAAGTTATATGTTTGCAAGGTTAAAATGCATAAAAACAAATAAATGATCATAAAAGAAAAATACCAGAAGTACTGAAATAAGATAATGGTTATTCTGTTTATACAAGTATTGATATTTACAAACTAGCACAATTTAAAAGAACTAGAAGCAACAACCTTTGTATCATTATAGTCTATAAAACAAATGTGTTGTGGACCCAGGTATAACTTCAGGTATGCAAATTTAATTTGTATTTGATGCAGTTTGTAAATATCTATATAAGGAAAATTTAAAAAGTAGACAGTGACAGCATGTTAAAAGTATAACTAGCATGGGTCTAGAACTACTGTATAGTGAATAGAAGAGGCACTAAAGTATAGTGATGTGAACAAAACAGGTTAAATATCAGAAACCCGAAGCAATATACTGCGTGGTGGGATTGTTTGGAAGCGAGGTGACAGAAAATGCCAAATTAACTTATTAGAGGAAAACAAACACGGTGAACTGGTGGTTTCAATCATTTATAAAACCATACAGACACACTTAATTTGCAGGATTATTAAAGAGGCTCACAAGGGCTTGCTTCACCTAGGCAGCCTTACAGCAGAGAAGAGAATAGGCACCAGCCTCCAAAGATAAACACCACTAACTCCACTGTACACAAGTACATAAATGGCATGACCAGAAATCCAAACCACACTGGCTATACTATGCCAGAATACTAGTGATGCGATATACGCTGGAAATTCTGGTGATGCACCATTAATAATATATTTTGTCCATCTTTTGCCAGTAGCAGATATATATTTTTTTATTTACTTCAGGTATGAATGTTTTAGGTATGCTGAAAATATATTATGCATTATCAAAGAAACAAAAGTAGCATGTGAAACAGAGATTAACTTTTATTAACTTGCTAGAATTTTATACTCTTCTTTGCAGCTCTTCTAAGCAGCCAATTACTTTATGTGGGGAAAAAGAGGCAAGAGATATGGCTCATCTCTATAGAAAAATACTTCAGGTCATGTACAAAATCTGCTTAACACTACATTCTGAGTAACTTAAGCACATTAAGATACCATGCCGCTTCGGTATATTAACAAAAAATGAATGCATATTCTTTGCTTATAATCAGAAATAAATTACTTTAAGTAAAACTAAAATAAAGGGTACAATGAGACCAGTTACCTTGGGCTTAAGCTGGCTTCTTTAAAAGTACAAATGGTAGGTTTTCTTAACAAAAAGAAGCATTTCTATCTTTTCACCAATAAGCCTGTTTCTCTTTTCATTCACTATATATAGTACAAGGTGTTGATAGGTACTTGATCGCTGCCTTGGCCAAGATTGGAAAATGGGCTGCACTGCTTTTCCAATACTGGAGGGCGGAGTTATTTCTTGAGATAGGGGCTTGCTGAGATAGTTTTTCAGCTGAAAAAAAAAAGTTTACAAACGTTTACCTATATTATGATAAAAAAATAGTAAATTATTGTTAGGTTGACCAGATTTGTGGTAAAGAAAAACAGGACAACATGATGTTGAAAGCTTGATGTAAAATGATTTGGGTCATATAAAATGCATTTTTGTTGACAAGCCTGAATTATATCAGTTGGCTGTATCAGTTAAAGTGTACACATCTGACCAATTTCAATGTCGTCATTTTTACACATTTTCATATTTTTATGCAATCTTTTTGTTCAGCCCACTGAATTAAAGCTGAAAGTCTGCACTTCAACTGCATCTGAGTTGTTTCATTTAAAATTCATTGTGGCATCTGAGTTGTTTCATTTAAAATTCATTGTGGTAATATAAAGAAAAAAAATTAGAAAAAAGCTGTCTCTGTCCAAATATTTATGGACCTAACTGTATATACTGTTAGACCCAAATGAGTAATAGATTGGAGCCCCCATGAAAAAGGGACACACAGAAGTGTGACCTAGCTGGGAATAATTGACCTTCATGACTTCAGTACCCATTTTACCAATTATTGTTCACTGACAGTCCCAATGGGGTTTTCCACATGCAGAAATCAAAGAGTAGGAAGCTGTCTATCCCTTAAGTAGAATGAATGGTATGTGTGAGTTTGGAGAGGTGTTATACTATGAGCAAGTAAGTCGCTGAAACTCCAATGGCTGAGAAATGCTGCATTAGAGGGCCTGCAATCCAGCTATTTCAAGGAGTGCCTGACTATGAGAACAAGACAAAGAGGCCATGGAGTGGTAACATGTGGACAAAAGGCCTTATTGCTAATAAAGACCATTTCATGGTGTCAAGATGTGAAAAACAGAACTTATGTCAGCCTTTTAAAAGTTAGGATCAGCAAGAGGACAGTTATTTGTTTTCCTGCTGGGGAACATGTTGACTTCTTAAGTTAAGCAATACAGACGCAATCTAAAAATGTTTTAACTTTGAGGGGCTTCGGAAGGCTCAAACATGTAGTGGTCCCAGGTGGCCACCAGACATTAACCTGTCTTGGAGGCCTAAATAATCTACAGATTTGTCACTGATGCTGGAAGTAGTTTCGAGGCTCATCAAAGGTGACCATGGAAGGGGGTCTAAAGCTGCCTCAAGCCAATGGACAATAGAGTCAGGCGATGATTTGGGGGAAGGTTTATTCATAGGAGAAAGGAAGGCAATAGTAATAAATGCACTCAGCTAATAGTTTGTTCTTTCAACCTTGGGTAATTGCTGTGGAGAAAAGTGCAGTAGTTTAATTCAGTATATACTTAGTATACACTGCATCCTTAAATGTTATTAGCTTTAAATTCTGAAAAAATGTTTGTATGTTAATGTGGGAATATAGGAGACAATGCCACATTGAAAATATGAGAACCTCTGTAAAAACTTGGGGATTAAGCATAGCAGAGGAGGTTCCTGGAGAGCCATTTCCCTTATTGCACAAAGGGAAATCCTGACAACCTACAGTGTTGTCTCCTCAGAACTGGCTGAACTACCCAATTCTGTCCCCTATCTCTCTCTCTTATCTCACTTGGTTTTTCTTCCATTCATGCTTGATCTTGATCTTGATCTGCTCTTTCCTATCCTAGCTCACATTTTCTATATTCTTGTGAGTGTAAGTACACTAAATGGTCTGCAGATCACCAGTGAGAGAAAGCTGTGCCAAATGCTCTCCTCCACGAGAACAGGCAATTAGCCAATTCCTCCAAGCACTTCATGGCTGCACCTCTCTTCCACACACATCTGCACTCATGGAATCAAAGCTACAGTTAGATTAGCCACGGCAATGGCTGCCCTGGGAGGGACTGCATAGACATTGATTTGTGGGAGGCAAGCTTTCAGCTTATGAGTGATAAGACAAACAGGTATGTAATAAGTATGTCAATTTACATACTGTAGGGGCTCATGGACCCAAATATTCAATAATATATGTGTGTGTGTGTGTGCACGCAAAACACCACTATCACTATCACAAAAAACAGTGACTAATTACCATAATAGATCACAAATATATAAATATACTAGCAGAATACCCAAGGCTTCAGCAGAGAAGTAGTGTGTAAAAGAAGTTATGAAAAGAAAAGGAAAAATTTTAAAATAATGTAACATGATTGTTAATGTAATTGTTTTGTCATTGATATGAGTGTTTTTGTCATATCTATATCTATATCTATATCTATATATATATATATATATATATATATATATATATATATAGCAAAATACCAGCTTGGCAGCGAGAGAAAAAAAAAGGAAACATTTTAATAATAACGTAACATGATTGACAACATAATTGTTTTGTCATTGTCATGAGTGTTGCTGGCATATATATATATATATATATATATATATATATATACACACACACACACACATGTGTACATATACACACACACATATACTATGGGGGCGAAACAGGCAAATATATTGATTTTCTGAATATATAAAAGTCGTCAGAATATATAAAGTGAAAACTTGAATATATAAAGTCATTGCGAATATATAAAGTGAAAACCTGAATATATAAAGTCAGCGTCGAATTTATAAAGTCATTCCTGATTATATAAAAGTCAAAGTCAAAATATATTGATTGAAACGACTCTGAACTGAAGTAAGTTAACAAAAACGTATTCAGAAAAATTAATTAAAAAAACACTGTTCGGTTAATGTTTTGAAAATGATGCATGTGCCCTGCCCAGGATTGGTTCCTGCCTTGTGCCCAGTGTTGGCTGGGATTGCCTCCAGCAGATCCCGTGACCCTATGATCGGATTCAACAGGTTGGAAAATGGATGGATATTCCAAGCTTGACTTTGTATATTCCGATGATGACTTTATATATTGAAGTTTTGTGTTTATATATTCCAGCGCTTACTTTATATTGTGAGGTGGAGGGCTTCGCTATTACTTGTGGGGACGAAACTTCACTTTGGCAACTGATCATGGTCCACTTCAATGGTTATACCGACAGAAAGATACAAACTCTGCCTCATGAGATGGTTTCTGGGCTTACAACCTTACCGTTTCACAGTAAAACATCGACCAGGTTCTGAACACGTCAACGCAGACGTATTATCACGACTAAATGAACCTGGTACAGAGAGTCGCTTGATTCACTGGAATGTGAATAAAGCTGAGGGGAGGGTGTGAGCTAGAGGGCCGATCGCACCCCAAGAAGATACAGACGCCCTGGGCAAACCAGAACCCCTGAAACACAGACTACCCTCACATTGCTCTTTACTTTCTGACTTGCGCTATAACGCGTAATGCAAACCTCGCGCGATACTCCGCTAACTTAAAAGCCTTGTGCAGCGCCTGTCAGTTGAAAATTGATTGCTTGCTTTTATCTCTCTCTCTCTCTGCTCCTAGCGGAACTGTCATCTCTGACTTGTCATGGAGCACGTTTAAGCGCATGTGTTGCAGTGTTTGAATAAAAATCCTTCTTGTTTCTAGGAATAAAAATCCTTCTTGTTTCTACGACCTCCTGTGTCTCTGTGCAAATCTGTGACCCAAGCGTGACAATATATTCCGACGCTGACTTTATATATTCAAGATTTGACTTTATATATTCCAGCGCTTACATTATATATTACGAAATATTCCAACGCCGTCTTTACATACTGAGGTTTTGGGAAGCACTGATCAATGTACCATGAAATCATGCATTGACAGAAGTTCATTGGTTGGGCACGGTCTCTTCCAGTTGCACGGATGGGTGGGTGGATCTTATATGTCTGTGCAGGTTTGTTGTTGACCCTGCTCTAATGGATATTTTCATATTCTGCACTTAGCTTTGCAGTCTCAATATCACTGAAATGCAGCCAGATGCTGCTTTTTTTCGGCTTTCACTCTTTTCTTTACTCTTCTTTTCTTCACGATGCGCTTGCATTTAAATCTGGCTCCTCGTCTGTCGCAGCGACAGATACACAGAGCGACAGTGTTGCTCTGTGTGCCTGGCCTGTACCAACACTCGCTGTCTTCGGAGCGTCTGCCCCCCTTCCTTCTTTTACATAATGGTATGATCCTAGTCCGATGTGGAGCGGCCGAAGTTTCGGCTCTGCTCGATGGACATCGCTCCTCTCGTTCACTTGAAAGCATCGGCACTTAGAGCCGGCTCGTTCGCGAACGACACATCACTATTACTTTCTCACTTGCGCTATAACACGTACTGCAAACCTCGCGCTATACTCCGCTAACTTAAAGCCTTGTGCAGCGCCTGTCAGTTGAAAATTGATTGTTTGCTTGCTTTTATCTCTCTCTCTCTGCTCCTAGCGGAACTGTCATCTCTGACTTGTCATTGAGCACGTTTAAGCGCATGTGTTGCAGTGTTTGAATAAAAATCCTTCTTGTTTCTACGACCTCCTGTGTCTCTGTGCAAATCATGCATTGACAGAAGTTCCCCTTTGGTTGGAATTGAAACTGTGATTAAATGCATTATTTTTTTTTATTTTTTTTTATTTATTAATTTTATTATAATCAATACATAGTAATCAAGTTTTACAAAAAAAAAGAATTATGCTAAGAACAGATCGATCCCCACCCTTGAGAGAGAGAGCAAGCCAAATGGTGTAAAATTTAAGGCTTGTAAAAAATACCTAAATCAACAAATTCTCTGTGCTTTATAAATCATTTCAAAATATTACTGATTAGATCCTGCCATGTTTTGAAAAAGTCTGCACAGATCCTCTAACTGAGTATTTGATTTTTCCAATTTTAAATAATATAACACATCAGTTTCCCACTGACTTAAAAGAGGAGAGTTTGGGTTCTTCCAGTTTATCAGAATAAGTCTGCGTACAACAGTGTAGTGAATGCAATCACAATTTGTTTGTCTTTCTCCACTTTAAGACCCTCTGGAAGAACCCCAAACACAGCTGTTAATGGGTTAGGAGGGATTGTGAGTCCAAGACTGTCTGAGAGGTAATTAAAAATTTTTGTCCAGAATAATGTTAATTTGGTGCAGGCCCAGAACATGTGACCAGTGAGGCTGGGGCTTGGTTGCAACGCTCGCAGGTTGGATCATGCCCTGGAAACATTTTGAGAGTTTTAGTCGAGACAGATGTGCTCGATATATAATTTTGAGTTGTATAATTGTATGCTTTATGCATATGGAGCTTGAGTGAATTCTCTGCATTGCTACTTTCCACTCCTTTCTGATATATTAATTGAGAGGTCATTTTCCCAGTGTCCTCTTGGATCTTTGAAAGGAAGGGATTGTAAAAGGATTTTATATATTGTAGAGATGGAGTCTAACTCCTTGAAATTGAGCAATATTTTTCCAGCGTGGATGAGGGTGCAAGATGAGGAAAATCTGGAAGGTTCTGTTTAACAAAGTTCCTGATTTGAAGATAGTGAAAGAAATTTGTAGCTGGAATGTTAAATTTGGAATGTAATTGTTCATAGGATGCAAAGACGTTGTCTATATAAAGATCTCTAAGCAAGTTAATTCCAAATTTTTCCAGATATTAAAACTGCATATGTTTGTGAGGGTTGAAAGAGGTGGTTCTTTGCAGGTGCCACAGAAAGAAGCTTCTCCGCCTTAAAATGCTTTCTACATTGGTTCCAGATTCTAAGTGAGTGGAGCACAATTGGGTTATTAGTGTATTGCCGATAACGTGTTTATTGGAGCACAAGCAAGGAATACAAAGAAGTACTGCAGGATTTTACTTCTATTGCGGTCCATGCCTGTGTATGTTCTTCTATTTGTGTCCAGGTTCTTATCGACTGTATATTTGCCCAGTAATAAAACTGGAAGTTAGGTAGAGCCATGCCACCTTCTGCCTTTTGTCTTTGTAGGGTCGCTCTTTGATGCGTGGATGTTTAGAATTCCAAATAAATGAGGTTATTGTTGAATCTAATTGCTTAAAGAACGATTTATTAATGTATATTGGTATGTTTTGAAATAAAAAGGAGCTTAGGAAGAATATTCATCTTAACAGTGTTAATTCTTCCAGCTAGTGTGAGATGAAGGGTTGACCATCTATGCAAGTCTTGTTTAATTTTTTCCATGCAGACGACTAAATTTTGTTGATAAAGAGCTTTATGTTTACTTGTGATGTTTACCCCGAGGTATTTAAACTGTTCTGCAATGATAAAAGGAAGGGTGTCTAATCTAATATTATATGCTTCGAATTCACCGGAAAGAGTACACTTTTATTCAGATTAATTCTGAGACCAGAGAGCTTTTGAAATTCTGTGAGTGCTGCTAAGACTGCAGGCACAGAATTTTCTGGGTCCGATATATACAGTACCATGTCATCTGCATATAATGAGATTTTCTGTTCCAGTCCTTCTCTGCTAATCCCCTTTATCTGATCAGTATTTCGACAATGTATTGCCAGTGGTTCAATGGCAATTGCAAACAGCAGTGGTGACAAAGGGCATCCTTGTCTTGTGCCACGCTCTAGTTTAAAGTAGTCTGAGCAAATGTTATTGATGCAAACTGAAGCTTCTGGGTTAGTATACAGTAATTTAATCCATGCACAAATGTTCGGGCCAAACCCAAACTTCTCCAAAATAGTAAAAGGTATTTCCATTCAATCATGTCGAATGCTTTTTCTGCATCCAATGATAATAATATTTCTGGGGTGTTTGATTTAGTTGGTGAGTATATTACATTAAACAGGCGTCAAGATTTGAAGATAAGTGTCGGCCCCTAATAAATCCAGTTTGGTCTTGTGATATTACTGAGGGGAGCACTTTCTCCATCCTTCTAGCTATGATTTTAGAGAGTATTTTAACGTCGTTATTCAGAAGTGAAATTGGTCTGTATGATGCACATTGTAATAAGTCCTTATTTTGTTTTGGAAAGACAGTGATTAGTGCTTGGCGAAAGGTTTGTGGAAGAGATTGGTTATCTCTGGCTTCTGTAAATGTTGCTAATAGGAGGGAGCTAGCTGAGCGAGAATTTCTTGTAAAACTCTGCAGGGTAGCCCAGGGCCTGCTGCTTTTCCACCTTGGAGTGACTTTATAGCATCCAGTAATTCTGATAATGACAGAGGTTTATCGAGTTCCTCCACACTAAAAGCGCCAATTTGTGGTATCTGTAATTTATCCAGAAATGCATTAGATTGTATATTGTCTTCTTTAAACTCAGTAGTATATAGGGATTTATAGTAGTCTCTAAAAGTGTACATTATATTTTTGTGTTCGATGATTTTATCTCCATTCGTTAGTAATTACCGAGATTGCGCATACATCTTGCTTGTGAATTTGTTGCGCCTAAAAGCTTATTAGCTTTCTCCATGTTCATAATAATGATGTCTGGATTTGTAAATTAGTTGTTCGGTTTCTTTAGTTGTCAAGAGGTTTAATTCTGAATGTAGAGCCTGCCTCCTCTTATGTAGAGTCTCGCTTGGTAGTCTGGCATGTTCTTCATCTATTTTAGTAATTTCGCTTTTATCTCTGCTACTTTCTTCGCTCGGATTTATTTCTGTGGGAAAGATATGAGATAATCTGTCCTCTTAAGAAGGCCTTAAGAGTTTCCCAGAGTATTCCTGCAGAGATCTCAGGGATGTATTTGTCTCTAGAAAGAATTCAATTTGTTTGGATATAAATTCAGTACAATTCTCGCCAGCTAATAGAAGCGGATTGAGACGCCATCTGCGGGTGAGTGTATGGGGCTTAGTAATTTCAGCTCCAAGATCATCGGAGCATGGTCTGAAATAACAATAGCATCGTATTTACAAGATTTAATCTTAGGCAAGAAGTTATTATCTATAAAGAAGTAATCAATCCTTGAGTAGCAATGATGTACTGGTGAGTAGAAAGAATATGTTCTTGAATTTGGGTTTAAAACCTCCAGGGATCTGATAAGTTGTGATCAGTTATAAACTTTGTAATTATCTTTGCGGTGTTAGTTGCCGCTCCTGTGGAGGAAGTCTTATCTAAAAGTGGATTTAGAACACAATTAAAGTCCCCAGCCATTATAAGTTTATGAGTGTTCAGATTGGGAATGGATGCAAATAAATTTTGTATAAATTCCTTATCATCAACATTAGGTGCATAAACATTTATCAAAATCATTTTACAGTTAGATAAGTCTCCCATGACCATCACATATCTCCCTTCAGGATCCAATACTACATCTGATGCTACAAATGGTACTGTTCTATGTATGAGAATTCCCACCCCTCTAGTTTTCTTTGTAAAACTAGAATGGAACATTTGGCCAGTCCAGTCTTTTGCAGCCGGAACTGATCCTTACTTAGTAAGTGGGTTTCCTGTAAAAATACTATTTTAGCATTTAGACCTGTTAGGTGAGAAAGTACTTTCTTTCTCTTTAATTCGTGATTCAGGCCTTTAACATTCCAGCTTACGGTTAACTGTCCCATCATGGAGACACTGATTCTGAGTTTTTGGTGTCATTTATAGTCTTAACTGGAAGTGAAATAGTTTAGGTCTTAATTTCCTATTCCCCAAGAGTTGTTGCCATGCAGCTTATTATTACGCTGATAGTTATAATTATAAAGATTGAGATGATAGATTAGATATAGATCAAGCCTGCTCTCTTCTCTTCCCCTTAACCCCCACCTCCCTTTTGCCTCCCCAGGTGAGGCTAAAACCCACTTCATGCAGTCCCAGTCCTCTGACATACCCAGAGACAGAGCACGCCCAAAGCACATCAAGCCCCCATGCAGTGGCGCTTTAAGGTTAAAAGATAGAGATATCTGTTACCAATATAGTCTTTAAAAGAGGAAAAAAAAAAAAAGAAAAGAAGTTTTGATATACATATATATATATATATATATATATATATATATATATATATATATATATATATATATATATATATATATACATATATATACATACATACATACATACATATAATCTTCAGCAATTTTAGTGCATTAAGATGATATCCCCAGATAATAAACCCAGGTGATGGTGTTAAAGATGTGTCCAAAACAAGCATAACAAGTCTTAATGCAGTAATAGCAATAACAGCAAACCAAGGGTATGATATTGAACAGTCTCATTTAGGGTACACATGAAATAATTAGAAAAGAAAAAGAGGAGGAAAACGTAATTAAGCACAATAAAACATAAACATTTAGCCTCTAGTAATACTAAGTAATAATAAGTGCATTATTTTTTAATGCGTTATGGAGCACATACATCGAAGCTTCTCAGCTGTGCATTGTCAATGTAACATTTTGTAAGTAGTGCCTGAGGATTCAGTGTGGAGAAACTCTAGAGACAGCGTGTGTATTAACTTGTGGATTTTTCTGTGAGTATTTGGTGGCAGTCTGACGAAGTTGCTTCGGAAGACGGCGTTAGCCGCGGAGCTCAGCTCAGAGCGAAAATGAGGTAAATGGGGGTGATGATGACGTGACTCCCACCCGTACTTTAACTGTCAATCCCCCACAAACACAGTCTCTCGAATTTGCATAAGCACCCTTCACCTACAATTTTAACTTAGTTACAAAGTGATCAAAACTCGCTTATATCCTAAGCGCCCTCTCATTAAACTTGTATCCCGAATTACCTGTGGGCATGTGAAACGCCAGCGGTAGCCTGTCTATGAACTTAATTTAAAGTTTAGGTTTACACCTTTGCTTTCTTTTCCGGTAGCAGCACTCATGAATATGGTAGTATATGTCACTCGCCGCTTCTTATTGTTTCGGCTGCCTTCAATTATATAATGCATGTTCTTAAGCGCTTTTGGAGGTCTTCCTGGTTTTCTACGCGACTGCGTGACAGTCAGTCACGTGTGATTACGTGGGAGGCGTGATGATGTCACACGAAACTCCCCCCACGCCATTCCAGCTCAACTCCATTACAGTTAATGGAGAAAAATACCTTCCAGTTATGACCATTAGGCGTAGAATTTCGAAATGAAACCTGCCCAACTTTTTGTAAGTAAGCTGTAAGGTATGAGCCTGCCAAATTTCAGCCTTCTACCTACACGGAAGTTGAGAATTAGTGATGAGTGAGTGAGTGAGTGAGTGAGTGAGTGAGTGAGTGAGGGCTTTGCCTTTTATTAGTATAGATACACTGGCCCTCCCTTGCCCCTCAACAATAAACAAAAAACATGTCATACAAATACAAACACAGCAATTGAAAATGTGGTGAAAAATGCGTCCCAAAATAAAGCCCGGCGGTATTTAAACTGGCTGTAGTGATATTGTGCTTCCTCTCGACAACAAAATGACTTCACTGTAAAAGTCCTGGCAATGGTTGGAATGAAATCGAACCCCGGAGTTTCTCGCCTTTGGCTGTCATGATGTAGGTTGAAAATGCAAGCAGTGGAATAGAGCAATAAATAGCAGTGATGAATTTGTAGATGGGTGGTTAAATTGTCTTCTCTCTCTCTCTCTCTTCATCTCTCACCTTTTCTTTCTTTCTCGCCTCTTTTAAATGTAAAATGTCTCAATGTATCAGATGATTTCCATCTCGGGCTGTGGTCTCACTCCATCATCCAATATTGATTGACGATACATAATGGATAGTAAACGGATGATGAAAACAAAACA
>NW_024381272.1:0-34117 GCF_016835505.1 Polypterus senegalus | reverse complement strand
CCATTCAAGCGCTGAAAAGAACTTTAAGTATATGAGAAGTGTTACAACATGTTTAGCACACGGTAACTGTTCAAAACAGTATATTTCTGTTAGAATTCTCCATTTCACATGAGATACAAGTGGTTTAAATACGTAGAAGTTAACGATCATTGAGTAACAGTTTAGCCCAAAGCATTTCAAAGGGGAAAACAAGTGAATTTGGCATATTGAAGTGCACTTTGAAAAACACTTAGGAAACCATCCAAAGAGTTCTTTCCCATTAGGGAACTGAGGATTTCATCATTTAGAACTGCTGTTACAACAGTATTATGACCGTGTACTGAGTTATAGTTGAAGGTAAGTTGATTTCACAATAGCGCGTTTCAAACGCTGAAAAGTACTTTCAGTAAGTACGAAGTTTTTCAGCTTGTTTAGCACAAGGAAACTGTTCAATACAGTACATTTCTGTTCGAATCCTCTACCTTTAACTATAACTCAGTACAAGGCCATAATACTGTTGTAACAACAGTTTTAAATCATGAAAATCTCAGTTCCCTACTAGGTAAAAACTGTTTGGATGGTTTCCTAAGTGCTTTTGAAAGTGCACTTCAACATCTCAAATTCTCTTGTTTTCCCCTTTGAAATTACATCTTGCCTGAAGAAGGGGCCTGAGTTGCCTCGAAAGCTTGCATATTGTAATCTTTTTAGTTAGCCAATAAAAGGTGTCATTTTGCTTGGCTCCCCTTTGAAATTGAAATTCTAAACTGAAGCTGAGTGTTACTCAATAATCCCTGACTTCAATGTGTTTAAACCACTTGTATCACATGTGAAATGGAGGATTCTAACAGAAAAGTACTGTTTTGAACAGTTTCCTTGTGCTAAACAAGATTCAAAACTTGTTATATACTGAAAGTGCTTATCAGTACTTGAATGGCACTATTGTGAATTCAAGTTACCTTCAACTATAACTCAGTACACCGTCATATTACTGTTGTAGCAACAGTTCTAAATGATGAAATCCTCAGTTCCCTAATGGGTAACAACTGTTTTGATGGTTTCCTAAGTGCTTTTCAAAGTGCACTTCAATATCTTAAATTCACTTGTTATCCCCTTTGAAATGCATTGACTAAAGTAAAGTTTAGTGTTACTCAATAATCACAAACATCTATGTGTTTAAACAACTTGTATCACATGTGAAATGGAGGATTCTAACAGAAATGTACTGTTTTGAACAGTTTCCTTGTGCTAAACAAACCGTTAAACTTGTTACATACTGAAAGTGCTTTTCAGAGCTTGAAACGCGCTATTGTGGAATTAAGTTACCTTCAACTATAACTCAATACACGGTCATAATAGTGTTGTAACAACAGTTCTAAATGATGACATCCTTAGTTCCCTAATGGGTAAAAAACTGTTTCGATGGTTTCCTAAGTGTTTTTGGAAGTGCACTTCAATATGTCAAATTCACTTGTTTGCCCCATTGAAACTCATTTGGGCTAAACTGAAGCTGAGTGTTACTAAATGATCCTTAATTTCTATGTGTTGGAGGACAGCTGGAGGGCTGATCGCACCCCAAATAGAGACAGACGCCCCTGGGACAACCACAAACCCTGAAACACTGACTACACATTGCTCTTTATCCTTGCACTATAACGCGTAATACAAGCCTCGCGCGGTACTCCGCCGACTTATAAGCCTTGCGCAGCGCCTGTCAGTTTTGGAATTGATTGTTTGCTTTTATCTCTCTCTGCTCCTAGCGGAACTGTTATATCTGACTTGTCATGGAGCACGTTTAAGCTCATGTGTTTGCGGTGTCTGAATAAAAATCCTACTTTTTTTCTACGACCTTCTGTGTCTCTGTGCAAATCTGTGACCCAAGCGTGACAGTGTTTAAACCACTTGTATCACATGCACTGTAAAAAATGACAGTAAAAATACAGTAAATTATCGTATATTTTTCACAGTAATAAACCGTAGTACAATAATAAAAATGTATTTAAACAGAAAATGTATGTATATTTACATTTAAGTAGTGTTTTAGCGGCCATTGTCAATTAGTTGTTTGAATGTGTAAGAATATTTTTTAGGTAACTGTTGTATTGCCATTAATTCACATTAATTTTGTATTAAAATACTGAATGTTTGTTATAATACTGTATGTACTATTAAAGTTTTAATGTCCAGGTTTTCTCAAAAATTCATTAAGTACCTTATTTAGTTTTGTTGTAGGGCTGTGTTTTTTTTTTTTTTTTTTATACAAAATCCTAAATGTTACAGCTTTACCTTATTTATTTAACAGATCCTTAATAAAATGATAATGTTAAATATTGTTGATTCTTTTTGTTTTTTAAACTTAATCGATACTAAATCAGTTTAAGCTTAGCCAACACTGCCTTTAATGCTGTAGGTATTGTGAGGTATTGTTTTGCTACTTAGTAATTGAACATGCACCTTTAGTTTTTAATTATAGTTTTTTTTTTTTTAACGCTTTAATGATTTTTGTGTTTGGGTGGTTTTCTCTTAGCTTCACACATTTTTGCTTTTTTTTAGTGTGTAAAAAGTGGTCTTTTATTAAACAAGATGACATTTAAAATGTATATACATGTATTTTAATATACACGATTCAATTTGTATTGTTCAACTAACGGCGACAAACTTTCAGCTCGCATATATTATGGTAAATAAATACATACATAAACTACCAATTCAATTGCCTATGTATGTTGACATTTATCTGACTTCTGCTGGCATTTGGCAAAACAGAATATCCCCAAATGCATGAATTGGGCCACAAAATTACATGCTTCATTCTGTCACATTCGCTATTTGCATTCACACATTCGCTGAAACTGTTATTTTCATTTATTACAGAAACCGCTAATGTCAACAAGTCAGCAGTATAAATTCAAGCAGTTACACTTTGCAGTTTGCTCGGGGCGTCATTGAATTATTCTTCCAAAGCCAGCGTTCAGTAGCAGATGTTTTAATACTTCCGCCTTATAATTGACTCCTCTTTCGGACACGACGAGTGGCTACCTGATGTGATTGACACGTGTTTGTCATTTTCCCGTCATGCATGCCTCTCGTTCTTATTATGTCAAGTGGTTGTTTAGGTAGTTGCCGTTTCAAAGTTGTCGAAGAGTTGGCGTGTTACAGAAAAGTTATAAAGTGTGTTTAAAATAGGGAGCAGTTTAAATTACTTGACCTTTTGAGGGCAATTGAAATTACTTATTTTTGTTCTGAAATAACAAGTAAGTCCCCTTTGTCTGTTTTTTTTCTTTTGTTGAAATGCAAAGATGCACTTTAGTTTATTTCGCCAGCTGCTCTTGAAACGATGTAAACGATATTCATTTTAAAGTAACATAGAAAAGCAAGGCATTTTATACTTGTCATTGGATACTTTTTGTTAAAAAAATTGTAATATGGTTATATAAACATTTATGTGAAGCTAAATTGGTTATGCGACGTTTACTGCCCTTGTGTTATCAAGTTTTTCAGAGCCAAAACAGATAGAAAGGCCTTGGGGAGAAAAAAGCACGTGCTAAGCGGTTTTTCAAATGCAAACAAGAAATTTGCGTTCTTTTACTGGTAACAGTACAAGTGTGTCATATCCATTTTTGTGCTTTTTCAGTGCTTTGTGGGCGCAAAAGTCAAATTCCTTGCTTATCGCACACGTTTCAATTAGTCTGCACTGATTTTAATTTTTTGCAATGTTAATATGTAAATTTTGTAAAGCAGTTTTCCCTACATTCAAGCCATATGTAGACCATTGTATGCTTCACAAAAGTGAAGCACATGCAACTTTTTCATATGGCTTTGCATCTTGTAAACATGAATTTATGAAATACAAAAGTCATGTCTACAGAAATCATGCAAACTACACACTCCCCAAATTGCCCAGTGATCTGGGGTCATTTGTATGCACTTCACTGTTGTGCAAAAAGCAATGCAAAGATGAAAAGGATCCTTTTTCCCATCTTAGGTTACATATGGCCAGGAGTGAAACTGTGACCTGCCCTTACAAAGGCTACACAAAGAGTTTTAAGAATAAGTCTTCATTCACTGCACATATCTCAAGAAATCACAAGTCTAATTCTAGGAATAGTTATTGTACCTCTGGTCAAAGTTCTTCCAGTATGGCATATGAAAGCGGCTTGACAGATAACCCCACAGAGGATGACATAGGTGATGGTGTGGAAAATCTAGAACAGTTATACTTAAGGAACCTGGCCATGTTTTATTTAAAATTACATATCTGTAAATAGTTAAGTTAAATATTTGGTACCATCTTCCACAGTCCAGAGAATTGTGGAAGAGATGGAAGACTTGAATGCCATGTCTCTGAAATATATAAAACAACAGCTGGAATTGGAATTGAAGAGCAAGTTATCAGTGTTGCATGAAAATGTGTGTACCATTATGAATATACTTCCAAATTGTGACAATTGTATTTTCTGCCTCAAATGCAACATCTTTAAGAAGTGTACACACAAGAAAAAGTTTTTATCAATCATATTTTAATTACATAAAACCTGAGACTGTTTATCTTGGCACTGATGAAGACCGAAATCAAAGATATTTACAGTATGTACCTCTAAAGTTAACATTATTAGGGCTTTTAAGCAATAAAGATGTACTAAAAAAATGTACATGGAGAAGTGTTTTGGAACCACGGTCCAGTATTCTTTCTGACATACACGATGGCTCCGTGTTCAGGTCAAATGTTCTGTTCAGCCAGTCTACCTCTGCAATACAGCTAGTTGTTTTTCAAGATGCATTTGAGATTGTCAATCCTCTTGGTTTAGCTAAGAAAAAGTATAAAGTCCTGGCTGTTTATTTGACTCTTGGATATTTTCAACCTCATCATCGTTACTGACAACATGCAGCTGGTGATGCTGTGCCATGAGAAAGATTTAAAATGATTTGGCCAGAAAAAGGTTTTCTCAAAATTAGTAGAGGACATTAAGAACTTGGAGGAGTATGGTGTGGAAATTTCTGATTTCTTGTTAAAGGGCAGTCTGTTTTGCATTGTTGGTGATAATTTGGGATCTAACAGCATTGGAGGATTTACTGAAAATTTCAATAGCAGTGAGTATTTTTGTAGGTACTTCCTTGTAAAAAGAAATATCTTTGTAAGAGATGATTGTGCTACGGGTCCTTTGCGTTCAGTGGAGCAGCACAATGTAGAAGTTAACATGATGAGAACTTCTGAGATTTCAGAAGTTGAAGGAATTAAGTTTAACTCATTGTTTAATGTGCTACATTTTTTTCATGTTTCACAACCTGGTCTACCTCCATGCTTAGGTCATGATCTGTTCGAAGGTGTAGTGTCCAGTGATTTGGCTCTGTGTCTGAAGTACTTTGTACATGTTAAAAAATGGTTTTCTGTACCATTACTTAAGGCATTATGCTGATTTAATTTTTAAATTTGGTCCACTTATACACTTATGGACAATGAGATAGTGAGTAAACATTCCTATTTTAAGAGGTGTGCTAGACGTTTTCAGAATTTCAAGAACATTTGTCAAAGCCTTGCTGAACATCATCAACTACAGTATATATATATATATATATATATATATATATATATATATATATATATATATATATATATATATATATATATATATATATATATATATATATATGTGTGTGTATATATATATATGTGTATATATATATGTGTGTGTGTGTGTATATTGTGAATGGGCCCAGGACACAGACAGAAGGACATCGTTTTGCACCCAACACACATGTTTATTTACAATATTTACAAGTACGTTCGTGCACAAACCCAGTGCCTCCAGCACCGATCCCCCAAAGTCCGGGCCTTTCACAGTCTCTTATGCCTTTCTTCTGGCTGCCTCCAGTCCACTCTCCAGCTCCATCCTCTTCCACCCGACTTCCGCTACTGAATGAAGGGAAGCGGCCCTTTATATAGGAATCCAGATGGGCTCCAGCTGCTTCCCGGCATTCCTCCACAGACATGCCCCAGTGCGGTGGAGTGCCGGCTGCGCACCCGGAAGCCCTCCGGGTGTCCCCTGTCTTCTTTCACCCAGCACTTCCTGAAATGGAGGATTCTAACAGAAATTTACTGTTTTGAACAGTTTTCTTGTGCTAAACAAGCTGTAACACTTGTTATATACTGAAAGTGATTTTCAGTTCTTGAAACGCGCTATAGTGAAATCAAGTTAACTTCAACTATAAGTCAGTACACGGCCATAATACTGTTGTAACAACAGTTTTAAATGATGATAATCTCAGTGTCCTACTGGGTAAAAACTGTTTGGATATTTTCCTAAATGTTTTTGAAAGTGCACTTCAATATGTCAGATTCACTTGTTTTCTCCAATGAAACTCATTGACTAAACTGAAGCTGAGTGTCACTCAATGATGACTAACTTCTATGTGTTTAAACCACTTGTATTAAATGTGAAATGGAGGATTCTAACATAAATATACTGTTTTGAACTGTTTCCTTATGCTAAACAATCTTTGAAACTGGTTATTTACTGAAAGTGCTTTTCAGCGCTTGAAACGCACTATTGTGAAATCAAGTTACGTTCAACTATAACTCAGTACGGGGTAATAATACTGTTGTAACAACAGTTCTAAATAATGTAGTCCTCAGTTCCCTAATGGGTAAGAACTGTTTGGATGGTTACCCAAGTGTTTTTCAAGGAGGACTTCAACATCTCAAACTCACTTTTGAAATCCCTTTTGACTTGCATTGGGCAAAAACTGAAGTTGAGTGGACCTCAATGAGTCTAAACTTCTATGTTGTGAAACCACTTGAAACACATCTGCAACATAGTTTTTACAGAAATGAACTGTTTTGAACAGTTTCCTGGTGGAAAACAAGCCGTCACACATGTGTACACAAAGTGATTTTCAGGCACTTGAAACGAGTTATGGTGAATTCAGGTTACCTTCAACTCTAACTCTGTGGAAAGTCAAAATACTTTGGTAAAACCAGTTCTAAATGATGAAATTCCCAGTTCCCTTATGGATAAGAACTGTTTGGATGGTTTCCCAACTGTTTTCAAAGTGCACTTCAACATCTCATAATCACTTTTTGAAATCCCCATTGACTTGCATTGGGACAAAACTGAAGTTGAGTGAAACTCAATGAGTCTTAACTGCTATGTTGTGAAACCACTTGAAACACATCTGCAACATAGTTTTTTACAGAAATGAACTGTTTTGAACAGTTTCCTGGTGGAAAACAAGCCGTCACACATGTGTACACAAAGTGATTTTCAGGCACTGAAACGCGTTATGGTGAATTCAAGTTACCTTCAAATCTAACTCTGTGGAAAGTCAAAATACTCTGGTAAAAGCAGTTCTAAATGATGAATTCCCCAGTACCCTTATGTTTAAGAACTGTTTGGATGGTTTCCCAACTGTTTTCAAAGTGCACTTCAACATCTCATACTCACTTTTTGAAATCCCCATTGACTTGCATTGGGCCAAAACTGAAGTTGAGTGAAACTCAATGAGTCTTAACTGCTATGTTGTGAAACCACTTGAAACACATCTGCGACATAGTTTTTTACAGAAATGAACTGTTTTGAGCAGTTTCCTGGTGGAAAACAAGCCGTCACACATGTGTACACAAAGTGATTTTCAGGCCCTGAAACGCGTTATGGTGAATTCAAGTTACCTTCAAATCTAACTCTGTGGAAAGTCAAAATACTCTGGTAAAAGCAGTTCTAAATGATGAATTCCCAGTACCCTTATGTTTAAGAACTGTTTGGATGGTTTCCCAACTGTTTTTCAAAGTGCACTTCAACATCTCATACTCACTTTTGAAATCCCCATTGACTTGCATTGGGCCAAAACTGAAGTTGAGTGAAACTCAATGAGTCTTAACTGCTATGTTGTGAAACCACTTGAAACACATCTGCGACATAGTTTTTTACAGAAATGAACTGTTTTGAGCAGTTTCCTGGTGGAAAACAAGCCGTCACACATGTGTACACAAAGTGATTTTCAGGCCCTGAAACGCGTTATGGTGAATTCAAGTTACCTTCAAATCTAACTCTGTGGAAAGTCAAAATACTCTGGTAAAAGCAGTTCTAAATGATGAATTCCCCAGTACCCTTATGTTTAAGAACTGTTTGGATGGTTTCCCAACTGTTTTTCAAAGTGCACTTCAACATCTCATACTCACTTTTGAAATCCCCATTGACTTGCATTGGGCCAAAACTGAAGTTGAGTGAAACTCAATGAGTCTTAACTGCTATGTTGTGAAACCACTTGAAACACATCTGCGACATAGTTTTTTACAGAAATGAACTGTTTTGAGCAGTTTCCTGGTGGAAAACAAGCCGTCACACATGTGTACACAAAGTGATTTTCAGGCCCTGAAACGCTTATGGTGAATTCAAGTTACCTTCAAATCTAACTCTGTGGAAAGTCAAAATACTCTGGTAAAAGCAGTTCTAAATGATGAATTCCCCAGTACCCTTATGTTTAAGAACTGTTTGGATGGTTTCCCAACTGTTTTTCAAAGTGCACTTCAACATCTCATACTCACTTTTGAAATCCCCATTGACTTGCATTGGGCCAAAACTGAAGTTGAGTGAAACTCAATGAGTCTTAACTGCTATGTTGTGAAACCACTTGAAACACATCTGCGACATAGTTTTTTACAGAAATGAACTGTTTTGAGCAGTTTCCTGGTGGAAAACAAGCCGTCACACATGTGTACACAAAGTGATTTTCAGGCCCTGAAACGCGTTATGGTGAATTCAAGTTACCTTCAAATCTAACTCTGTGGAAAGTCAAAATACTCTGGTAAAAGCAGTTCTAAATGATGAATTCCCCAGTACCCTTATGTTTAAGAACTGTTTGGATGGTTTCCCAACTGTTTTTCAAAGTGCACTTCAACATCTCATACTCACTTTTGAAATCCCCATTGACTTGCATTGGGCCAAAACTGAAGTTGAGTGAAACTCAATGAGTCTTAACTGCTATGTTGTGAAACCACTTGAAACACATCTGCGACATAGTTTTTTACAGAAATGAACTGTTTTGAGCAGTTTCCTGGTGGAAAACAAGCCGTCACACATGTGTACACAAAGTGATTTTCAGGCCCTGAAACGCGTTATGGTGAATTCAAGTTACCTTCAAATCTAACTCTGTGGAAAGTCAAAATACTCTGGTAAAAGCAGTTCTAAATGATGAATTCCCCAGTACCCTTATGTTTAAGAACTGTTTGGATGGTTTCCCAACTGTTTTTCAAAGTGCACTTCAACATCTCATACTCACTTTTGAAATCCCCATTGACTTGCATTGGGCCAAAACTGAAGTTGAGTGAAACTCAATGAGTCTTAACTGCTATGTTGTGAAACCACTTGAAACACATCTGCGACATAGTTTTTTACAGAAATGAACTGTTTTGAGCAGTTTCCTGGTGGAAAACAAGCCGTCACACATGTGTACACAAAGTGATTTTCAGGCCCTGAAACGCGTTATGGTGAATTCAAGTTACCTTCAAATCTAACTCTGTGGAAAGTCAAAATACTCTGGTAAAAGCAGTTCTAAATGATGAATTCCCCAGTACCCTTATGTTTAAGAACTGTTTGGATGGTTTCCCAACTGTTTTTCAAAGTGCACTTCAACATCTCATACTCACTTTTGAAATCCCCATTGACTTGCATTGGGCCAAAACTGAAGTTGAGTGAAACTCAATGAGTCTTAACTGCTATGTTGTGAAACCACTTGAAACACATCTGCGACATAGTTTTTACAGAAATGAACTGTTTTGAGCAGTTTCCTGGTGGAAAACAAGCCGTCACACATGTGTACACAAAGTGATTTTCAGGCCCTGAAACGCGTTATGGTGAATTCAAGTTACCTTCAAATCTAACTCTGTGGAAAGTCAAAATACTCTGGTAAAAGCAGTTCTAAATGATGAATTCCCCAGTACCCTTATGTTTAAGAACTGTTTGGATGGTTTCCCAACTGTTTTTCAAAGTGCACTTCAACATCTCATACTCACTTTTGAAATCCCCATTGACTTGCATTGGGCCAAAACTGAAGTTGAGTGAAACTCAATGAGTCTTAACTGCTATGTTGTGAAACCACTTGAAACACATCTGCGACATAGTTTTTTACAGAAATGAACTGTTTTGAGCAGTTTCCTGGTGGAAAACAAGCCGTCACACATGTGTACACAAAGTGATTTTCAGGCCCTGAAACGCGTTATGGGAAATTCAAGTTACCTTCAAATCTAACTCTGTGGAAAGTCAAAATACTCTGGTAAAAGCAGTTCTAAATGATGAATTCCCCAGTACCCTTATGTTTAAGAACTGTTTGGATGGTTTCCCAACTGTTTTTCAAAGTGCACTTCAACATCTCATACTCACTTTTGAAATCCCCATTGACTTGCATTGGGCCAAAACTGAAGTTGAGTGAAACTCAATGAGTCTTAACTGCTATGTTGTGAAACCACTTGAAACACATCTGCGACATAGTTTTTTACAGAAATGAACTGTTTTGAGCAGTTTCCTGGTGGAAAACAAGCCGTCACACATGTGTACACAAAGTGATTTTCAGGCCCTGAAACGCGTTATGGTGAATTCAAGTTACCTTCAAATCTAACTCTGTGGAAAGTCAAAATACTCTGGTAAAAGCAGTTCTAAATGATGAATTCCCCAGTACCCTTATGTTTAAGAACTGTTTGGATGGTTTCCCAACTGTTTTTCAAAGTGCACTTCAACATCTCATACTCACTTTTGAAATCCCCATTGACTTGCATTGGGCCAAAACTGAAGTTGAGTGAAACTCAATGAGTCTTAACTGCTATGTTGTGAAACCACTTGAAACACATCTGCGACATAGTTTTTTACAGAAATGAACTGTTTTGAGCAGTTTCCTGGTGGAAAACAAGCCGTCACACATGTGTACACAAAGTGATTTTCAGGCCCTGAAACGTTATGGTGAATTCAAGTTACCTTCAAATCTAACTCTGTGGAAAGTCAAAATACTCTGGTAAAAGCAGTTCTAAATGATGAATTCCCCAGTACCCTTATGTTTAAGAACTGTTTGGATGGTTTCCCAACTGTTTTTCAAAGTGCACTTCAACATCTCATACTCACTTTTGAAATCCCCATTGACTTGCATTGGGCCAAAACTGAAGTTGAGTGAAACTCAATGAGTCTTAACTGCTATGTTGTGAAACCACTTGAAACACATCTGCGACATAGTTTTTTACAGAAATGAACTGTTTTGAGCAGTTTCCTGGTGGAAAACAAGCCGTCACACATGTGTACACAAAGTGATTTTCAGGCCCTGAAACGCGTTATGGTGAATTCAAGTTACCTTCAAATCTAACTCTGTGGAAAGTCAAAATACTCTGGTAAAAGCAGTTCTAAATGATGAATTCCCCAGTACCCTTATGTTTAAGAACTGTTTGGATGGTTTCCCAACTGTTTTTCAAAGTGCACTTCAACATCTCATACTCACTTTTGAAATCCCCATTGACTTGCATTGGGCCAAAACTGAAGTTGAGTGAAACTCAATGAGTCTTAACTGCTATGTTGTGAAACCACTTGAAACACATCTGCGACATAGTTTTTTACAGAAATGAACTGTTTTGAGCAGTTTCCTGGTGGAAAACAAGCCGTCACACATGTGTACACAAAGTGATTTTCAGGCCCTGAAACGCTTTATGGTGAATTCAAGTTACCTTCAAATCTAACTCTGTGGAAAGTCAAAATACTCTGGTAAAAGCAGTTCTAAATGATGAATTCCCCAGTACCCTTATGTTTAAGAACTGTTTGGATGGTTTCCCAACTGTTTTTCAAAGTGCACTTCAACATCTCATACTCACTTTTGAAATCCCCATTGACTTGCATTGGGCCAAAACTGAAGTTGAGTGAAACTCAATGAGTCTTAACTGCTATGTTGTGAAACCACTTGAAACACATCTGCGACATAGTTTTTTACAGAAATGAACTGTTTTGAGCAGTTTCCTGGTGGAAAACAAGCCGTCACACATGTGTACACAAAGTGATTTTCAGGCCCTGAAACGCGTTATGGTGAATTCAAGTTACCTTCAAATCTAACTCTGTGGAAAGTCAAAATACTCTGGTAAAAGCAGTTCTAAATGATGAATTCCCCAGTACCCTTATGTTTAAGAACTGTTTGGATGGTTTCCCAACTGTTTTTCAAAGTGCACTTCAACATCTCATACTCACTTTTGAAATCCCCATTGACTTGCATTGGGCCAAAACTGAAGTTGAGTGAAACTCAATGAGTCTTAACTGCTATGTTGTGAAACCACTTGAAACACATCTGCGACATAGTTTTTTACAGAAATGAACTGTTTTGAGCAGTTTCCTGGTGGAAAACAAGCCGTCACACATGTGTACACAAAGTGATTTTCAGGCCCTGAAACGCTATGGTGAATTCAAGTTACCTTCAAATCTAACTCTGTGGAAAGTCAAAATACTCTGGTAAAAGCAGTTCTAAATGATGAATTCCCCAGTACCCTTATGTTTAAGAACTGTTTGGATGGTTTCCCAACTGTTTTTCAAAGTGCACTTCAACATCTCATACTCACTTTTGAAATCCCCATTGACTTGCATTGGGCCAAAACTGAAGTTGAGTGAAACTCAATGAGTCTTAACTGCTATGTTGTGAAACCACTTGAAACACATCTGCGACATAGTTTTTACAGAAATGAACTGTTTTGAGCAGTTTCCTGGTGGAAAACAAGCCGTCACACATGTGTACACAAAGTGATTTTCAGGCCCTGAAACGCGTTATGGTGAATTCAAGTTACCTTCAAATCTAACTCTGTGGAAAGTCAAAATACTCTGGTAAAAGCAGTTCTAAATGATGAATTCCCCAGTACCCTTATGTTTAAGAACTGTTTGGATGGTTTCCCAACTGTTTTTCAAAGTGCACTTCAACATCTCATACTCACTTTTGAAATCCCCATTGACTTGCATTGGGCCAAAACTGAAGTTGAGTGAAACTCAATGAGTCTTAACTGCTATGTTGTGAAACCACTTGAAACACATCTGCGACATAGTTTTTTACAGAAATGAACTGTTTTGAGCAGTTTCCTGGTGGAAAACAAGCCGTCACACATGTGTACACAAAGTGATTTTCAGGCCCTGAAACGCTTATGGTGAATTCAAGTTACCTTCAAATCTAACTCTGTGGAAAGTCAAAATACTCTGGTAAAAGCAGTTCTAAATGATGAATTCCCCAGTACCCTTATGTTTAAGAACTGTTTGGATGGTTTCCCAACTGTTTTTCAAAGTGCACTTCAACATCTCATACTCACTTTTGAAATCCCCATTGACTTGCATTGGGCCAAAACTGAAGTTGAGTGAAACTCAATGAGTCTTAACTGCTATGTTGTGAAACCACTTGAAACACATCTGCGACATAGTTTTTTACAGAAATGAACTGTTTTGAGCAGTTTCCTGGTGGAAAACAAGCCGTCACACATGTGTACACAAAGTGATTTTCAGGCCCTGAAGCGCGTATGGTGAATTCAAGTTACCTTCAAATCTAACTCTGTGGAAAGTCAAAATACTCTGGTAAAAGCAGTTCTAAATGATGAATTCCCCAGTACCCTTATGTTTAAGAACTGTTTGGATGGTTTCCCAACTGTTTTTCAAAGTACACTTCAACATCTCATACTCACTTTTGAAATCCCCATTGACTTGCATTGGGCCAAAACTGAAGTTGAGTGAAACTCAATGAGTCTTAACTGCTATGTTGTGAAACCACTTGAAACACATCTGCGACATAGTTTTTTACAGAAATGAACTGTTTTGAGCAGTTTCCTGGTGGAAAACAAGCCGTCACACATGTGTACACAAAGTGATTTTCAGGCCCTGAAACGCGTTATGGTGAATTCAAGTTACCTTCAAATCTAACTCTGTGGAAAGTCAAAATACTCTGGTAAAAGCAGTTCTAAATGATGAATTCCCCAGTACCCTTATGTTTAAGAACTGTTTGGATGGTTTCCCAACTGTTTTTCAAAGTGCACTTCAACATCTCATACTCACTTTTGAAATCCCCATTGACTTGCATTGGGCCAAAACTGAAGTTGAGTGAAACTCAATGAGTCTTAACTGCTATGTTGTGAAACCACTTGAAACACATCTGCGACATAGTTTTTTACAGAAATGAACTGTTTTGAGCAGTTTCCTGGTGGAAAACAAGCCGTCACACATGTGTACACAAAGTGATTTTCAGGCCCTGAAACGCTTATGGTGAATTCAAGTTACCTTCAAATCTAACTCTGTGGAAAGTCAAAATACTCTGGTAAAAGCAGTTCTAAATGATGAATTCCCCAGTACCCTTATGTTTAAGAACTGTTTGGATGGTTTCCCAACTGTTTTTCAAAGTGCACTTCAACATCTCATACTCACTTTTGAAATCCCCATTGACTTGCATTGGGCCAAAACTGAAGTTGAGTGAAACTCAATGAGTCTTAACTGCTATGTTGTGAAACCACTTGAAACACATCTGCGACATAGTTTTTTACAGAAATGAACTGTTTTGAGCAGTTTCCTGGTGGAAAACAAGCCGTCACACATGTGTACACAAAGTGATTTTCAGGCCCTGAAACGCGTTATGGTGAATTCAAGTTACCTTCAAATCTAACTCTGTGGAAAGTCAAAATACTCTGGTAAAAGCAGTTCTAAATGATGAATTCCCCAGTACCCTTATGTTTAAGAACTGTTTGGATGGTTTCCCAACTGTTTTCAAAGTGCACTTCAACATCTCATACTCACTTTTGAAATCCCCATTGACTTGCATTGGGCCAAAACTGAAGTTGAGTGAAACTCAATGAGTCTTAACTGCTATGTTGTGAAACCACTTGAAACACATCTGCGACATAGTTTTTTACAGAAATGAACTGTTTTGAGCAGTTTCCTGGTGGAAAACAAGCCGTCACACATGTGTACACAAAGTGATTTTCAGGCCCTGAAACGTTATGGTGAATTCAAGTTACCTTCAAATCTAACTCTGTGGAAAGTCAAAATACTCTGGTAAAAGCAGTTCTAAATGATGAATTCCCCAGTACCCTTATGTTTAAGAACTGTTTGGATGGTTTCCCAACTGTTTTTCAAAGTGCACTTCAACATCTCATACTCACTTTTGAAATCCCCATTGACTTGCATTGGGCCAAAACTGAAGTTGAGTGAAACTCAATGAGTCTTAACTGCTATGTTGTGAAACCACTTGAAACACATCTGCGACATAGTTTTTTACAGAAATGAACTGTTTTGAGCAGTTTCCTGGTGGAAAACAAGCCGTCACACATGTGTACACAA
Source organism: Polypterus senegalus (assembly GCF_016835505.1). Lineage (NCBI taxonomy): Eukaryota > Metazoa > Chordata > Cladistia > Polypteriformes > Polypteridae > Polypterus > Polypterus senegalus. The sequence continues at coordinate 18,827 of NW_024381272.1, read as the reverse complement.
AGTGATTTTCAGGCCCTGAAACGCGTTATGGTGAATTCAAGTTACCTTCAAATCTAACTCTGTGGAAAGTCAAAATACTCTGGTAAAAGCAGTTCTAAATGATGAATTCCCCAGTACCCTTATGTTTAAGAACTGTTTGGATGGTTTCCCAACTGTTTTTCAAAGTGCACTTCAACATCTCATACTCACTTTTGAAATCCCCATTGACTTGCATTGGGCCAAAACTGAAGTTGAGTGAAACTCAATGAGTCTTAACTGCTATGTTGTGAAACCACTTGAAACACATCTGCGACATAGTTTTTTACAGAAATGAACTGTTTTGAGCAGTTTCCTGGTGGAAAACAAGCCGTCACACATGTGTACACAAAGTGATTTTCAGGCCCTGAAACGTTATGGTGAATTCAAGTTACCTTCAAATCTAACTCTGTGGAAAGTCAAAATACTCTGGTAAAAGCAGTTCTAAATGATGAATTCCCCAGTACCCTTATGTTTAAGAACTGTTTGGATGGTTTCCCAACTGTTTTTCAAAGTGCACTTCAACATCTCATACTCACTTTTGAAATCCCCATTGACTTGCATTGGGCCAAAACTGAAGTTGAGTGAAACTCAATGAGTCTTAACTGCTATGTTGTGAAACCACTTGAAACACATCTGCGACATAGTTTTTTACAGAAATGAACTGTTTTGAGCAGTTTCCTGGTGGAAAACAAGCCGTCACACATGTGTACACAAAGTGATTTTCAGGCCCTGAAACGCGTTATGGTGAATTCAAGTTACCTTCAAATCTAACTCTGTGGAAAGTCAAAATACTCTGGTAAAAGCAGTTCTAAATGATGAATTCCCCAGTACCCTTATGTTTAAGAACTGTTTGATGGTTTCCCAACTGTTTTTCAAAGTACACTTCAACATCTCATACTCACTTTTGAAATCCCCATTGACTTGCATTGGGCCAAAACTGAAGTTGAGTGAAACTCAATGAGTCTTAACTGCTATGTTGTGAAACCACTTGAAACACATCTGCGACATAGTTTTTTACAGAAATGAACTGTTTTGAGCAGTTTCCTGGTGGAAAACAAGCCGTCACACATGTGTACACAAAGTGATTTTCAGGCCCTGAAACGCGTTATGGTGAATTCAAGTTACCTTCAAATCTAACTCTGTGGAAAGTCAAAATACTCTGGTAAAAGCAGTTCTAAATGATGAATTCCCCAGTACCCTTATGTTTAAGAACTGTTTGGATGGTTTCCCAACTGTTTTTCAAAGTGCACTTCAACATCTCATACTCACTTTTGAAATCCCCATTGACTTGCATTGGGCCAAAACTGAAGTTGAGTGAAACTCAATGAGTCTTAACTGCTATGTTGTGAAACCACTTGAAACACATCTGCGACATAGTTTTTTACAGAAATGAACTGTTTTGAGCAGTTTCCTGGTGGAAAACAAGCCGTCACACATGTGTACACAAAGTGATTTTCAGGCCCTGAAACGCTATGGTGAATTCAAGTTACCTTCAAATCTAACTCTGTGGAAAGTCAAAATACTCTGGTAAAAGCAGTTCTAAATGATGAATTCCCCAGTACCCTTATGTTTAAGAACTGTTTGGATGGTTTCCCAACTGTTTTTCAAAGTGCACTTCAACATCTCATACTCACTTTTGAAATCCCCATTGACTTGCATTGGGCCAAAACTGAAGTTGAGTGAAACTCAATGAGTCTTAACTGCTATGTTGTGAAACCACTTGAAACACATCTGCGACATAGTTTTTTACAGAAATGAACTGTTTTGAGCAGTTTCCTGGTGGAAAACAAGCCGTCACACATGTGTACACAAAGTGATTTTCAGGCCCTGAAACGCTTATGGTGAATTCAAGTTACCTTCAAATCTAACTCTGTGGAAAGTCAAAATACTCTGGTAAAAGCAGTTCTAAATGATGAATTCCCCAGTACCCTTATGTTTAAGAACTGTTTGGATGGTTTCCCAACTGTTTTTCAAAGTGCACTTCAACATCTCATACTCACTTTTGAAATCCCCATTGACTTGCATTGGGCCAAAACTGAAGTTGAGTGAAACTCAATGAGTCTTAACTGCTATGTTGTGAAACCACTTGAAACACATCTGCGACATAGTTTTTTACAGAAATGAACTGTTTTGAGCAGTTTCCTGGTGGAAAACAAGCCGTCACACATGTGTACACAAAGTGATTTTCAGGCCCTGAAACGCGTATGGTGAATTCAAGTTACCTTCAAATCTAACTCTGTGGAAAGTCAAAATACTCTGGTAAAAGCAGTTCTAAATGATGAATTCCCCAGTACCCTTATGTTTAAGAACTGTTTGGATGGTTTCCCAACTGTTTTTCAAAGTGCACTTCAACATCTCATACTCACTTTTGAAATCCCCATTGACTTGCATTGGGCCAAAACTGAAGTTGAGTGAAACTCAATGAGTCTTAACTGCTATGTTGTGAAACCACTTGAAACACATCTGCGACATAGTTTTTTACAGAAATGAACTGTTTTGAGCAGTTTCCTGGTGGAAAACAAGCCGTCACACATGTGTACACAAAGTGATTTTCAGGCCCTGAAACGCGTTATGGTGAATTCAAGTTACCTTCAAATCTAACTCTGTGGAAAGTCAAAATACTCTGGTAAAAGCAGTTCTAAATGATGAATTCCCCAGTACCCTTATGTTTAAGAACTGTTTGGATGGTTTCCCAACTGTTTTTCAAAGTGCACTTCAACATCTCATACTCACTTTTTGAAATCCCCATTGACTTGCATTGGGCCAAAACTGAAGTTGAGTGAAACTCAATGAGTCTTAACTGCTATGTTGTGAAACCACTTGAAACACATCTGCGACATAGTTTTTTACAGAAATGAACTGTTTTGAGCAGTTTCCTGGTGGAAAACAAGCCGTCACACATGTGTACACAAAGTGATTTTCAGGCCCTGAAACGCGTTATGGTGAATTCAAGTTACCTTCAAATCTAACTCTGTGGAAAGTCAAAATACTCTGGTAAAAGCAGTTCTAAATGATGAATTCCCCAGTACCCTTATGTTTAAGAACTGTTTGGATGGTTTCCCAACTGTTTTTCAAAGTGCACTTCAACATCTCATACTCACTTTTGAAATCCCCATTGACTTGCATTGGGCCAAAACTGAAGTTGAGTGAAACTCAATGAGTCTTAACTGCTATGTTGTGAAACCACTTGAAACACATCTGCGACATAGTTTTTTACAGAAATGAACTGTTTTGAGCAGTTTCCTGGTGGAAAACAAGCCGTCACACATGTGTACACAAAGTGATTTTCAGGCCCTGAAACGCGTTATGGTGAATTCAAGTTACCTTCAAATCTAACTCTGTGGAAAGTCAAAATACTCTGGTAAAAGCAGTTCTAAATGATGAATTCCCCAGTACCCTTATGTTTAAGAACTGTTTGGATGGTTTCCCAACTGTTTTTCAAAGTGCACTTCAACATCTCATACTCACTTTTGAAATCCCCATTGACTTGCATTGGGCCAAAACTGAAGTTGAGTGAAACTCAATGAGTCTTAACTGCTATGTTGTGAAACCACTTGAAACACATCTGCGACATAGTTTTTTACAGAAATGAACTGTTTTGAGCAGTTTCCTGGTGGAAAACAAGCCGTCACACATGTGTACACAAAGTGATTTTCAGGCCCTGAAACGCGTTATGGTGAATTCAAGTTACCTTCAAATCTAACTCTGTGGAAAGTCAAAATACTCTGGTAAAAGCAGTTCTAAATGATGAATTCCCCAGTACCCTTATGTTTAAGAACTGTTTGGATGGTTTCCCAACTGTTTTTCAAAGTGCACTTCAACATCTCATACTCACTTTTGAAATCCCCATTGACTTGCATTGGGCCAAAACTGAAGTTGAGTGAAACTCAATGAGTCTTAACTGCTATGTTGTGAAACCACTTGAAACACATCTGCGACATAGTTTTTTACAGAAATGAACTGTTTTGAGCAGTTTCCTGGTGGAAAACAAGCCGTCACACATGTGTACACAAAGTGATTTTCAGGCCCTGAAACGCGTTATGGTGAATTCAAGTTACCTTCAAATCTAACTCTGTGGAAAGTCAAAATACTCTGGTAAAAGCAGTTCTAAATGATGAATTCCCCAGTACCCTTATGTTTAAGAACTGTTTGGATGGTTTCCCAACTGTTTTTCAAAGTGCACTTCAACATCTCATACTCACTTTTGAAATCCCCATTGACTTGCATTGGGCCAAAACTGAAGTTGAGTGAAACTCAATGAGTCTTAACTGCTATGTTGTGAAACCACTTGAAACACATCTGCGACATAGTTTTTTACAGAAATGAACTGTTTTGAGCAGTTTCCTGGTGGAAAACAAGCCGTCACACATGTGTACACAAAGTGATTTTCAGGCCCTGAAACGCGTTATGGTGAATTCAAGTTACCTTCAAATCTAACTCTGTGGAAAGTCAAAATACTCTGGTAAAAGCAGTTCTAAATGATGAATTCCCAGTACCCTTATGTTTAAGAACTGTTTGGATGGTTTCCCAACTGTTTTCAAAGTGCACTTCAACATCTCATACTCACTTTTGAAATCCCCATTGACTTGCATTGGGCCAAAACTGAAGTTGAGTGAAACTCAATGAGTCTTAACTGCTATGTTGTGAAACCACTTGAAACACATCTGCGACATAGTTTTTTACAGAAATGAACTGTTTTGAGCAGTTTCCTGGTGGAAAACAAGCCGTCACACATGTGTACACAAAGTGATTTTCAGGCCCTGAAACGCTTATGGTGAATTCAAGTTACCTTCAAATCTAACTCTGTGGAAAGTCAAAATACTCTGGTAAAAGCAGTTCTAAATGATGAATTCCCCAGTACCCTTATGTTTAAGAACTGTTTGGATGGTTTCCCAACTGTTTTTCAAAGTGCACTTCAACATCTCATACTCACTTTTGAAATCCCCATTGACTTGCATTGGGCCAAAACTGAAGTTGAGTGAAACTCAATGAGTCTTAACTGCTATGTTGTGAAACCACTTGAAACACATCTGCGACATAGTTTTTTACAGAAATGAACTGTTTTGAGCAGTTTCCTGGTGGAAAACAAGCCGTCACACATGTGTACACAAAGTGATTTTCAGGCCCTGAAACGCGTTATGGTGAATTCAAGTTACCTTCAAATCTAACTCTGTGGAAAGTCAAAATACTCTGGTAAAAGCAGTTCTAAATGATGAATTCCCCAGTACCCTTATGTTTAAGAACTGTTTGGATGGTTTCCCAACTGTTTTTCAAAGTGCACTTCAACATCTCATACTCACTTTTGAAATCCCCATTGACTTGCATTGGGCCAAAACTGAAGTTGAGTGAAACTCAATGAGTCTTAACTGCTATGTTGTGAAACCACTTGAAACACATCTGCGACATAGTTTTTTACAGAAATGAACTGTTTTGAGCAGTTTCCTGGTGGAAAACAAGCCGTCACACATGTGTACACAAAGTGATTTTCAGGCCCTGAAACGCGTTATGGTGAATTCAAGTTACCTTCAAATCTAACTCTGTGGAAAGTCAAAATACTCTGGTAAAAGCAGTTCTAAATGATGAATTCCCCAGTACCCTTATGTTTAAGAACTGTTTGGATGGTTTCCCAACTGTTTTTCAAAGTGCACTTCAACATCTCATACTCACTTTTGAAATCCCCATTGACTTGCATTGGGCCAAAACTGAAGTTGAGTGAAACTCAATGAGTCTTAACTGCTATGTTGTGAAACCACTTGAAACACATCTGCGACATAGTTTTTTACAGAAATGAACTGTTTTGAGCAGTTTCCTGGTGGAAAACAAGCCGTCACACATGTGTACACAAAGTGATTTTCAGGCCCTGAAACGTTATGGTGAATTCAAGTTACCTTCAAATCTAACTCTGTGGAAAGTCAAAATACTCTGGTAAAAGCAGTTCTAAATGATGAATTCCCCAGTACCCTTATGTTTAAGAACTGTTTGGATGGTTTCCCAACTGTTTTTCAAAGTGCACTTCAACATCTCATACTCACTTTTGAAATCCCCATTGACTTGCATTGGGCCAAAACTGAAGTTGAGTGAAACTCAATGAGTCTTAACTGCTATGTTGTGAAACCACTTGAAACACATCTGCGACATAGTTTTTTACAGAAATGAACTGTTTTGAGCAGTTTCCTGGTGGAAAACAAGCCGTCACACATGTGTACACAAAGTGATTTTCAGGCCCTGAAACGCGTTATGGTGAATTCAAGTTACCTTCAAATCTAACTCTGTGGAAAGTCAAAATACTCTGGTAAAAGCAGTTCTAAATGATGAATTCCCCAGTACCCTTATGTTTAAGAACTGTTTGGATGGTTTCCCAACTGTTTTTCAAAGTGCACTTCAACATCTCATACTCACTTTTGAAATCCCCATTGACTTGCATTGGGCCAAAACTGAAGTTGAGTGAAACTCAATGAGTCTTAACTGCTATGTTGTGAAACCACTTGAAACACATCTGCGACATAGTTTTTTACAGAAATGAACTGTTTTGAGCAGTTTCCTGGTGGAAAACAAGCCGTCACACATGTGTACACAAAGTGATTTTCAGGCCCTGAAACGCGTTATGGTGAATTCAAGTTACCTTCAAATCTAACTCTGTGGAAAGTCAAAATACTCTGGTAAAAGCAGTTCTAAATGATGAATTCCCCAGTACCCTTATGTTTAAGAACTGTTTGGATGGTTTCCCAACTGTTTTTCAAAGTGCACTTCAACATCTCATACTCACTTTTGAAATCCCCATTGACTTGCATTGGGCCAAAACTGAAGTTGAGTGAAACTCAATGAGTCTTAACTGCTATGTTGTGAAACCACTTGAAACACATCTGCGACATAGTTTTTTACAGAAATGAACTGTTTTGAGCAGTTTCCTGGTGGAAAACAAGCCGTCACACATGTGTACACAAAGTGATTTTCAGGCCCTGAAACGCGTTATGGTGAATTCAAGTTACCTTCAAATCTAACTCTGTGGAAAGTCAAAATACTCTGGTAAAAGCAGTTCTAAATGATGAATTCCCCAGTACCCTTATGTTTAAGAACTGTTTGGATGGTTTCCCAACTGTTTTTCAAAGTGCACTTCAACATCTCATACTCACTTTTGAAATCCCCATTGACTTGCATTGGGCCAAAACTGAAGTTGAGTGAAACTCAATGAGTCTTAACTGCTATGTTGTGAAACCACTTGAAACACATCTGCGACATAGTTTTTTACAGAAATGAACTGTTTTGAGCAGTTTCCTGGTGGAAAACAAGCCGTCACACATGTGTACACAAAGTGATTTTCAGGCCCTGAAACGCGTTATGGTGAATTCAAGTTACCTTCAAATCTAACTCTGTGGAAAGTCAAAATACTCTGGTAAAAGCAGTTCTAAATGATGAATTCCCCAGTACCCTTATGTTTAAGAACTGTTTGGATGGTTTCCCAACTGTTTTTCAAAGTGCACTTCAACATCTCATACTCACTTTTGAAATCCCCATTGACTTGCATTGGGCCAAAACTGAAGTTGAGTGAAACTCAATGAGTCTTAACTGCTATGTTGTGAAACCACTTGAAACACATCTGCGACATAGTTTTTTACAGAAATGAACTGTTTTGAGCAGTTTCCTGGTGGAAAACAAGCCGTCACACATGTGTACACAAAGTGATTTTCAGGCCCTGAAACGCGTTATGGTGAATTCAAGTTACCTTCAAATCTAACTCTGTGGAAAGTCAAAATACTCTGGTAAAAGCAGTTCTAAATGATGAATTCCCCAGTACCCTTATGTTTAAGAACTGTTTGGATGGTTTCCCAACTGTTTTCAAAGTGCACTTCAACATCTCATACTCACTTTTGAAATCCCCATTGACTTGCATTGGGCCAAAACTGAAGTTGAGTGAAACTCAATGAGTCTTAACTGCTATGTTGTGAAACCACTTGAAACACATCTGCGACATAGTTTTTACAGAAATGAACTGTTTTGAGCAGTTTCCTGGTGGAAAACAAGCCGTCACACATGTGTACACAAAGTGATTTTCAGGCCCTGAAACGCGTTATGGTGAATTCAAGTTACCTTCAAATCTAACTCTGTGGAAAGTCAAAATACTCTGGTAAAAGCAGTTCTAAATGATGAATTCCCCAGTACCCTTATGTTTAAGAACTGTTTGGATGGTTTCCCAACTGTTTTTCAAAGTGCACTTCAACATCTCATACTCACTTTTGAAATCCCCATTGACTTGCATTGGGCCAAAACTGAAGTTGAGTGAAACTCAATGAGTCTTAACTGCTATGTTGTGAAACCACTTGAAACACATCTGCGACATAGTTTTTACAGAAATGAACTGTTTTGAGCAGTTTCCTGGTGGAAAACAAGCCGTCACACATGTGTACACAAAGTGATTTTCAGGCCCTGAAACGCGTTATGGTGAATTCAAGTTACCTTCAAATCTAACTCTGTGGAAAGTCAAAATACTCTGGTAAAAGCAGTTCTAAATGATGAATTCCCCAGTACCCTTATGTTTAAGAACTGTTTGGATGGTTTCCCAACTGTTTTTCAAAGTGCACTTCAACATCTCATACTCACTTTTGAAATCCCCATTGACTTGCATTGGGCCAAAACTGAAGTTGAGTGAAACTCAATGAGTCTTAACTGCTATGTTGTGAAACCACTTGAAACACATCTGCGACATAGTTTTTTACAGAAATGAACTGTTTTGAGCAGTTTCCTGGTGGAAAACAAGCCGTCACACATGTGTACACAAAGTGATTTTCAGGCCCTGAAACGCGTTATGGTGAATTCAAGTTACCTTCAAATCTAACTCTGTGGAAAGTCAAAATACTCTGGTAAAAGCAGTTCTAAATGATGAATTCCCCAGTACCCTTATGTTTAAGAACTGTTTGGATGGTTTCCCAACTGTTTTTCAAAGTGCACTTCAACATCTCATACTCACTTTTGAAATCCCCATTGACTTGCATTGGGCCAAAACTGAAGTTGAGTGAAACTCAATGAGTCTTAACTGCTATGTTGTGAAACCACTTGAAACACATCTGCGACATAGTTTTTTACAGAAATGAACTGTTTTGAGCAGTTTCCTGGTGGAAAACAAGCCGTCACACATGTGTACACAAAGTGATTTTCAGGCCCTGAAACGCGTATGGTGAATTCAAGTTACCTTCAAATCTAACTCTGTGGAAAGTCAAAATACTCTGGTAAAAGCAGTTCTAAATGATGAATTCCCCAGTACCCTTATGTTTAAGAACTGTTTGGATGGTTTCCCAACTGTTTTTCAAAGTGCACTTCAACATCTCATACTCACTTTTGAAATCCCCATTGACTTGCATTGGGCCAAAACTGAAGTTGAGTGAAACTCAATGAGTCTTAACTGCTATGTTGTGAAACCACTTGAAACACATCTGCGACATAGTTTTTTACAGAAATGAACTGTTTTGAGCAGTTTCCTGGTGGAAAACAAGCCGTCACACATGTGTACACAAAGTGATTTTCAGGCCCTGAAGCGTTATGGTGAATTCAAGTTACCTTCAAATCTAACTCTGTGGAAAGTCAAAATACTCTGGTAAAAGCAGTTCTAAATGATGAATTCCCCAGTACCCTTATGTTTAAGAACTGTTTGGATGGTTTCCCAACTGTTTTTCAAAGTGCACTTCAACATCTCATACTCACTTTTGAAATCCCCATTGACTTGCATTGGGCCAAAACTGAAGTTGAGTGAAACTCAATGAGTCTTAACTGCTATGTTGTGAAACCACTTGAAACACATCTGCGACATAGTTTTTTACAGAAATGAACTGTTTTGAGCAGTTTCCTGGTGGAAAACAAGCCGTCACACATGTGTACACAAAGTGATTTTCAGGCCCTGAAACGCTTATGGTGAATTCAAGTTACCTTCAAATCTAACTCTGTGGAAAGTCAAAATACTCTGGTAAAAGCAGTTCTAAATGATGAATTCCCCAGTACCCTTATGTTTAAGAACTGTTTGGATGGTTTCCCAACTGTTTTTCAAAGTACACTTCAACATCTCATACTCACTTTTGAAATCCCCATTGACTTGCATTGGGCCAAAACTGAAGTTGAGTGAAACTCAATGAGTCTTAACTGCTATGTTGTGAAACCACTTGAAACACATCTGCGACATAGTTTTTTACAGAAATGAACTGTTTTGAGCAGTTTCCTGGTGGAAAACAAGCCGTCACACATGTGTACACAAAGTGATTTTCAGGCCCTGAAACGCGTTATGGTGAATTCAAGTTACCTTCAAATCTAACTCTGTGGAAAGTCAAAATACTCTGGTAAAAGCAGTTCTAAATGATGAATTCCCCAGTACCCTTATGTTTAAGAACTGTTTGGATGGTTTCCCAACTGTTTTTCAAAGTGCACTTCAACATCTCATACTCACTTTTTGAAATCCCCATTGACTTGCATTGGGCCAAAACTGAAGTTGAGTGAAACTCAATGAGTCTTAACTGCTATGTTGTGAAACCACTTGAAACACATCTGCGACATAGTTTTTTACAGAAATGAACTGTTTTGAGCAGTTTCCTGGTGGAAAACAAGCCGTCACACATGTGTACACAAAGTGATTTTCAGGCCCTGAAACGCGTTATGGTGAATTCAAGTTACCTTCAAATCTAACTCTGTGGAAAGTCAAAATACTCTGGTAAAAGCAGTTCTAAATGATGAATTCCCCAGTACCCTTATGTTTAAGAACTGTTTGGATGGTTTCCCAACTGTTTTTCAAAGTGCACTTCAACATCTCATACTCACTTTTGAAATCCCCATTGACTTGCATTGGGCCAAAACTGAAGTTGAGTGAAACTCAATGAGTCTTAACTGCTATGTTGTGAAACCACTTGAAACACATCTGCGACATAGTTTTTTACAGAAATGAACTGTTTTGAGCAGTTTCCTGGTGGAAAACAAGCCGTCACACATGTGTACACAAAGTGATTTTCAGGCCCTGAAACGCGTTATGGTGAATTCAAGTTACCTTCAAATCTAACTCTGTGGAAAGTCAAAATACTCTGGTAAAAGCAGTTCTAAATGATGAATTCCCCAGTACCCTTATGTTTAAGAACTGTTTGGATGGTTTCCCAACTGTTTTTCAAAGTGCACTTCAACATCTCATACTCACTTTTTGAAATCCCCATTGACTTGCATTGGGCCAAAACTGAAGTTGAGTGAAACTCAATGAGTCTTAACTGCTATGTTGTGAAACCACTTGAAACACATCTGCGACATAGTTTTTTACAGAAATGAACTGTTTTGAGCAGTTTCCTGGTGGAAAACAAGCCGTCACACATGTGTACACAAAGTGATTTTCAGGCCCTGAAACGCGTTATGGTGAATTCAAGTTACCTTCAAATCTAACTCTGTGGAAAGTCAAAATACTCTGGTAAAAGCAGTTCTAAATGATGAATTCCCCAGTACCCTTATGTTTAAGAACTGTTTGGATGGTTTCCCAACTGTTTTTCAAAGTGCACTTCAACATCTCATACTCACTTTTGAAATCCCCATTGACTTGCATTGGGCCAAAACTGAAGTTGAGTGAAACTCAATGAGTCTTAACTGCTATGTTGTGAAACCACTTGAAACACATCTGCGACATAGTTTTTTACAGAAATGAACTGTTTTGAGCAGTTTCCTGGTGGAAAACAAGCCGTCACACATGTGTACACAAAGTGATTTTCAGGCCCTGAAACGCGTTATGGTGAATTCAAGTTACCTTCAAATCTAACTCTGTGGAAAGTCAAAATACTCTGGTAAAAGCAGTTCTAAATGATGAATTCCCCAGTACCCTTATGTTTAAGAACTGTTTGGATGGTTTCCCAACTGTTTTTCAAAGTGCACTTCAACATCTCATACTCACTTTTTGAAATCCCCATTGACTTGCATTGGGCCAAAACTGAAGTTGAGTGAAACTCAATGAGTCTTAACTGCTATGTTGTGAAACCACTTGAAACACATCTGCGACATAGTTTTTTACAGAAATGAACTGTTTTGAGCAGTTTCCTGGTGGAAAACAAGCCGTCACACATGTGTACACAAAGTGATTTTCAGGCCCTGAAACGCGTTATGGTGAATTCAAGTTACCTTCAAATCTAACTCTGTGGAAAGTCAAAATACTCTGGTAAAAGCAGTTCTAAATGATGAATTCCCCAGTACCCTTATGTTTAAGAACTGTTTGGATGGTTTCCCAACTGTTTTTCAAAGTGCACTTCAACATCTCATACTCACTTTTGAAATCCCCATTGACTTGCATTGGGCCAAAACTGAAGTTGAGTGAAACTCAATGAGTCTTAACTGCTATGTTGTGAAACCACTTGAAACACATCTGCGACATAGTTTTTTACAGAAATGAACTGTTTTGAGCAGTTTCCTGGTGGAAAACAAGCCGTCACACATGTGTACACAAAGTGATTTTCAGGCCCTGAAACGCGTTATGGTGAATTCAAGTTACCTTCAAATCTAACTCTGTGGAAAGTCAAAATACTCTGGTAAAAGCAGTTCTAAATGATGAATTCCCCAGTACCCTTATGTTTAAGAACTGTTTGGATGGTTTCCCAACTGTTTTTCAAAGTGCACTTCAACATCTCATACTCACTTTTGAAATCCCCATTGACTTGCATTGGGCCAAAACTGAAGTTGAGTGAAACTCAATGAGTCTTAACTGCTATGTTGTGAAACCACTTGAAACACATCTGCGACATAGTTTTTTACAGAAATGAACTGTTTTGAGCAGTTTCCTGGTGGAAAACAAGCCGTCACACATGTGTACACAAAGTGATTTTCAGGCCCTGAAACGCGTTATGGTGAATTCAAGTTACCTTCAAATCTAACTCTGTGGAAAGTCAAAATACTCTGGTAAAAGCAGTTCTAAATGATGAATTCCCCAGTACCCTTATGTTTAAGAACTGTTTGGATGGTTTCCCAACTGTTTTTCAAAGTGCACTTCAACATCTCATACTCACTTTTGAAATCCCCATTGACTTGCATTGGGCCAAAACTGAAGTTGAGTGAAACTCAATGAGTCTTAACTGCTATGTTGTGAAACCACTTGAAACACATCTGCGACATAGTTTTTTACAGAAATGAACTGTTTTGAGCAGTTTCCTGGTGGAAAACAAGCCGTCACACATGTGTACACAAAGTGATTTTCAGGCCCTGAAACGCGTTATGGTGAATTCAAGTTACCTTCAAATCTAACTCTGTGGAAAGTCAAAATACTCTGGTAAAAGCAGTTCTAAATGATGAATTCCCCAGTACCCTTATGTTTAAGAACTGTTTGGATGGTTTCCCAACTGTTTTTCAAAGTGCACTTCAACATCTCATACTCACTTTTTGAAATCCCCATTGACTTGCATTGGGCCAAAACTGAAGTTGAGTGAAACTCAATGAGTCTTAACTGCTATGTTGTGAAACCACTTGAAACACATCTGCGACATAGTTTTTACAGAAATGAACTGTTTTGAGCAGTTTCCTGGTGGAAAACAAGCCGTCACACATGTGTACACAAAGTGATTTTCAGGCCCTGAAACGCGTATGGTGAATTCAAGTTACCTTCAAATCTAACTCTGTGGAAAGTCAAAATACTCTGGTAAAAGCAGTTCTAAATGATGAATTCCCCAGTACCCTTATGTTTAAGAACTGTTTGGATGGTTTCCCAACTGTTTTTCAAAGTGCACTTCAACATCTCATACTCACTTTTGAAATCCCCATTGACTTGCATTGGGCCAAAACTGAAGTTGAGTGAAACTCAATGAGTCTTAACTGCTATGTTGTGAAACCACTTGAAACACATCTGCGACATAGTTTTTTACAGAAATGAACTGTTTTGAGCAGTTTCCTGGTGGAAAACAAGCCGTCACACATGTGTACACAAAGTGATTTTCAGGCCCTGAAACGCGTATGGTGAATTCAAGTTACCTTCAAATCTAACTCTGTGGAAAGTCAAAATACTCTGGTAAAAGCAGTTCTAAATGATGAATTCCCCAGTACCCTTATGTTTAAGAACTGTTTGGATGGTTTCCCAACTGTTTTTCAAAGTGCACTTCAACATCTCATACTCACTTTTGAAATCCCCATTGACTTGCATTGGGCCAAAACTGAAGTTGAGTGAAACTCAATGAGTCTTAACTGCTATGTTGTGAAACCACTTGAAACACATCTGCGACATAGTTTTTTACAGAAATGAACTGTTTTGAGCAGTTTCCTGGTGGAAAACAAGCCGTCACACATGTGTACACAAAGTGATTTTCAGGCCCTGAAACGCGTTATGGTGAATTCAAGTTACCTTCAAATCTAACTCTGTGGAAAGTCAAAATACTCTGGTAAAAGCAGTTCTAAATGATGAATTCCCCAGTACCCTTATGTTTAAGAACTGTTTGGATGGTTTCCCAACTGTTTTTCAAAGTGCACTTCAACATCTCATACTCACTTTTGAAATCCCCATTGACTTGCATTGGGCCAAAACTGAAGTTGAGTGAAACTCAATGAGTCTTAACTGCTATGTTGTGAAACCACTTGAAACACATCTGCGACATAGTTTTTTACAGAAATGAACTGTTTTGAGCAGTTTCCTGGTGGAAAACAAGCCGTCACACATGTGTACACAAAGTGATTTTCAGGCCCTGAAACGCTATGGTGAATTCAAGTTACCTTCAAATCTAACTCTGTGGAAAGTCAAAATACTCTGGTAAAAGCAGTTCTAAATGATGAATTCCCCAGTACCCTTATGTTTAAGAACTGTTTGGATGGTTTCCCAACTGTTTTTCAAAGTGCACTTCAACATCTCATACTCACTTTTGAAATCCCCATTGACTTGCATTGGGCCAAAACTGAAGTTGAGTAAACCTCAATGAGTCTTAACTGCTATGTTGTGAAACCACTTGAAACACATCTGCGACATAGTTTTTTACAGAAATGAACTGTTTTGAGCAGTTTCCTGGTGGAAAACAAGCCGTCACACATGTGTACACAAAGTGATTTTCAGGCCCTGAAACGCGTTATGGTGAATTCAAGTTACCTTCAAATCTAACTCTGTGGAAAGTCAAAATACTCTGGTAAAAGCAGTTCTAAATGATGAATTCCCCAGTACCCTTATGTTTAAGAACTGTTTGGATGGTTTCCCAACTGTTTTTCAAAGTGCACTTCAACATCTCATACTCACTTTTTGAAATCCCCATTGACTTGCATTGGGCCAAAACTGAAGTTGAGTGAAACTCAATGAGTCTTAACTGCTATGTTGTGAAACCACTTGAAACACATCTGCGACATAGTTTTTACAGAAATGAACTGTTTTGAGCAGTTTCCTGGTGGAAAACAAGCCGTCACACATGTGTACACAAAGTGATTTTCAGGCCCTGAAACGCGTTATGGTGAATTCAAGTTACCTTCAAATCTAACTCTGTGGAAAGTCAAAATACTCTGGTAAAAGCAGTTCTAAATGATGAATTCCCCAGTACCCTTATGTTTAAGAACTGTTTGGATGGTTTCCCAACTGTTTTTCAAAGTGCACTTCAACATCTCATACTCACTTTTGAAATCCCCATTGACTTGCATTGGGCCAAAACTGAAGTTGAGTGAAACTCAATGAGTCTTAACTGCTATGTTGTGAAACCACTTGAAACACATCTGCGACATAGTTTTTTACAGAAATGAACTGTTTTGAGCAGTTTCCTGGTGGAAAACAAGCCGTCACACATGTGTACACAAAGTGATTTTCAGGCCCTGAAACGCGTTATGGTGAATTCAAGTTACCTTCAAATCTAACTCTGTGGAAAGTCAAAATACTCTGGTAAAAGCAGTTCTAAATGATGAATTCCCCAGTACCCTTATGTTTAAGAACTGTTTGGATGGTTTCCCAACTGTTTTTCAAAGTGCACTTCAACATCTCATACTCACTTTTGAAATCCCCATTGACTTGCATTGGGCCAAAACTGAAGTTGAGTGAAACTCAATGAGTCTTAACTGCTATGTTGTGAAACCACTTGAAACACATCTGCGACATAGTTTTTTACAGAAATGAACTGTTTTGAGCAGTTTCCTGGTGGAAAACAAGCCGTCACACATGTGTACACAAAGTGATTTTCAGGCCCTGAAACGCGTTATGGTGAATTCAAGTTACCTTCAAATCTAACTCTGTGGAAAGTCAAAATACTCTGGTAAAAGCAGTTCTAAATGATGAATTCCCCAGTACCCTTATGTTTAAGAACTGTTTGGATGGTTTCCCAACTGTTTTCAAAGTGCACTTCAACATCTCATACTCACTTTTTGAAATCCCCATTGACTTGCATTGGGCCAAAACTGAAGTTGAGTGAAACTCAATGAGTCTTAACTGCTATGTTGTGAAACCACTTGAAACACATCTGCGACATAGTTTTTTACAGAAATGAACTGTTTTGAGCAGTTTCCTGGTGGAAAACAAGCCGTCACACATGTGTACACAAAGTGATTTTCAGGCCCTGAAACGCGTTATGGTGAATTCAAGTTACCTTCAAATCTAACTCTGTGGAAAGTCAAAATACTCTGGTAAAAGCAGTTCTAAATGATGAATTCCCCAGTACCCTTATGTTTAAGAACTGTTTGGATGGTTTCCCAACTGTTTTTCAAAGTGCACTTCAACATCTCATACTCACTTTTGAAATCCCCATTGACTTGCATTGGGCCAAAACTGAAGTTGAGTGAAACTCAATGAGTCTTAACTGCTATGTTGTGAAACCACTTGAAACACATCTGCGACATAGTTTTTTACAGAAATGAACTGTTTTGAGCAGTTTCCTGGTGGAAAACAAGCCGTCACACATGTGTACACAAAGTGATTTTCAGGCCCTGAAACGCGTTATGGTGAATTCAAGTTACCTTCAAATCTAACTCTGTGGAAAGTCAAAATACTCTGGTAAAAGCAGTTCTAAATGATGAATTCCCCAGTACCCTTATGTTTAAGAACTGTTTGGATGGTTTCCCAACTGTTTTTCAAAGTGCACTTCAACATCTCATACTCACTTTTGAAATCCCCATTGACTTGCATTGGGCCAAAACTGAAGTTGAGTGAAACTCAATGAGTCTTAACTGCTATGTTGTGAAACCACTTGAAACACATCTGCGACATAGTTTTTTACAGAAATGAACTGTTTTGAGCAGTTTCCTGGTGGAAAACAAGCCGTCACACATGTGTACACAAAGTGATTTTCAGGCCCTGAAACGCGTTATGGTGAATTCAAGTTACCTTCAAATCTAACTCTGTGGAAAGTCAAAATACTCTGGTAAAAGCAGTTCTAAATGATGAATTCCCCAGTACCCTTATGTTTAAGAACTGTTTGGATGGTTTCCCAACTGTTTTTCAAAGTGCACTTCAACATCTCATACTCACTTTTGAAATCCCCATTGACTTGCATTGGGCCAAAACTGAAGTTGAGTGAAACTCAATGAGTCTTAACTGCTATGTTGTGAAACCACTTGAAACACATCTGCGACATAGTTTTTTACAGAAATGAACTGTTTTGAGCAGTTTCCTGGTGGAAAACAAGCCGTCACACATGTGTACACAAAGTGATTTTCAGGCCCTGAAACGCGTTATGGTGAATTCAAGTTACCTTCAAATCTAACTCTGTGGAAAGTCAAAATACTCTGGTAAAAGCAGTTCTAAATGATGAATTCCCCAGTACCCTTATGTTTAAGAACTGTTTGGATGGTTTCCCAACTGTTTTTCAAAGTGCACTTCAACATCTCATACTCACTTTTTGAAATCCCCATTGACTTGCATTGGGCCAAAACTGAAGTTGAGTGAAACTCAATGAGTCTTAACTGCTATGTTGTGAAACCACTTGAAACACATCTGCGACATAGTTTTTTACAGAAATGAACTGTTTTGAGCAGTTTCCTGGTGGAAAACAAGCCGTCACACATGTGTACACAAAGTGATTTTCAGGCCCTGAAACGCGTTATGGTGAATTCAAGTTACCTTCAAATCTAACTCTGTGGAAAGTCAAAATACTCTGGTAAAAGCAGTTCTAAATGATGAATTCCCCAGTACCCTTATGTTTAAGAACTGTTTGGATGGTTTCCCAACTGTTTTTCAAAGTGCACTTCAACATCTCATACTCACTTTTGAAATCCCCATTGACTTGCATTGGGCCAAAACTGAAGTTGAGTGAAACTCAATGAGTCTTAACTGCTATGTTGTGAAACCACTTGAAACACATCTGCGACATAGTTTTTTACAGAAATGAACTGTTTTGAGCAGTTTCCTGGTGGAAAACAAGCCGTCACACATGTGTACACAAAGTGATTTTCAGGCCCTGAAACGCGTTATGGTGAATTCAAGTTACCTTCAAATCTAACTCTGTGGAAAGTCAAAATACTCTGGTAAAAGCAGTTCTAAATGATGAATTCCCCAGTACCCTTATGTTTAAGAACTGTTTGGATGGTTTCCCAACTGTTTTTCAAAGTGCACTTCAACATCTCATACTCACTTTTGAAATCCCCATTGACTTGCATTGGGCCAAAACTGAAGTTGAGTGAAACTCAATGAGTCTTAACTGCTATGTTGTGAAACCACTTGAAACACATCTGCGACATAGTTTTTTACAGAAATGAACTGTTTTGAGCAGTTTCCTGGTGGAAAACAAGCCGTCACACATGTGTACACAAAGTGATTTTCAGGCCCTGAAGCGCGTTATGGTGAATTCAAGTTACCTTCAAATCTAACTCTGTGGAAAGTCAAAATACTCTGGTAAAAGCAGTTCTAAATGATGAATTCCCAGTACCCTTATGTTTAA
>NW_024381271.1:0-12568 GCF_016835505.1 Polypterus senegalus | reverse complement strand
GACAATACCTGTATTTTAAAACAGCACTTCTTAAACTGCAAAAAATGTTAGTCATTAGATGTAATGTTTTTTTTTCATTGTAAACTGACACCATTTCTCACTTTTTTTGTTCATTGCAAAGAAACTTTGATAAGTGCTATGAAACTCAAACGATACAGTTTCCACACACAGCACTCTCATGGACGCTTGGTGTACCACTGACTCAGAATTCGGCTATACCTGTATAATGTTTCACCTACACTCTTGTCAAGCCTTATTGAGACTGTTCGAGACCGGAAATTTTGCAGCAGACTGTCTCTTTCTTTGAGGCAGCATGTTGCTGGGTTCCCGAAACTCAGTGAAAGTATAGGTGCAGCATTAAGTAATTTTTGCATAATATTATTATCTTTGGTAGACATTTTTGGTTGAAAAAACGTTTGTTGTACTGACTTTTTCACTTCATTAAAACAAAATCTGTTAAACATGATGTTGTATGAACGTTTGTCTGGGCCAAGAAAACTATAACAAGATTTGATCTGTATAGATAGATAGATAGATAGGTAGATAGATAGATAGATAGATAGATAGATAGATAGATAGATAGATAGATAGATAGATAGATAGATAGATAGATAGATAGATAGATAGATAGGTTGTCAAAAACAATAAAATAATATTATCTTAAGGTTATTAAATGTGTTACCCCTCCTAGCATTTGAGAACCATACAATTTCTGGATCCCAGACACACTAGAGCACTACTGACCAGCACAATTCTGGGACATCTGAATCCAATACCCTCCACCATCCAAACTTATTTGCGCATTATGACATCACTTAAGTAAGATAACAGCCATTCCACCAAAAGCACCTCAGCTAACAATGAGAGAGACAGAGAAAGCGTCCTAACCACTACAGCTACATTCACCCTGATGGTATTCAATGGTGGCCCCAAGAAAACGCCTTTTGTTGACTATACACTAAAAGATTTAATAATACAAGCTAAACATAAAATTATTATTTGTGTTGTGATTACTTATTTGTACACTTATTTACCTGTGTACCTCACCATGGTGCATTTCTCAGCATTGAACCTGGACCTATAAAAATGCTTCCAAACATGTACAGTAAATTGCATTAAAATGGTTGCATCTGTAATTAAAACAAACACTGATATGATGTTTTCCCCCCATACAATTCCTACTACATCAACAACTTCTACCATGTCAATTAAAATGGCCAGTGACAAAACTAACTCTGGCCATCTTTGTGGACTGTCCATAACTGAAGACAAAATAATGAGACAACTGAGGAAGCTACATAAACTGTGGGACCAGATTGAGTCAGTCCTTGAGTCCTTAAGTTCTTAAGCCCTGTGCTGACCAACTTTGTGGTGTCCTCTATCACCTGTTCAGTTTGTCCCTAAGGCTTCAGAAAGTGCCACTGCTGTGGAAAACATCTTGCATTGTTCCTGTTTCAAAGAAGGCAGCCACCTCTTGACCTAATGACTACAGACCAGTGGCACGTCTGTCTCACATCATGAAGACCTTTGAGAGACTGGCCTGGACTATATGAGTCCTCTTATTGTAGGCCACTTGCACCCACTGCAGTTTGCCTATCGGACAGAGATTGTAGTGGAGGATGTGATTATCTACATTTTCTGCTCTACAAGGTTTATTCTCCCCTGGACAAAGCTGGTAGCATTATGAGGATTATGTATTTTTATTTCTTCAGCACCATAAATACCATCCAATCATTCCATTTAAGGAGTAAACTCAGAGATATGCAGGAGGATGAGCCGATGGTGTCTTGGATAATGGACTATCTGTCAGGCAGACCACAGTTTGTAATACTCAAGTACTATGTTTCTGATACAGATGTGAGCAACATTGGACCACCACAAGGAACAACCCTATCTCCTTTTCTCTTCACTCTGTACACCTCCAATTATAAATATAACACCAGGTCATGTTACTTGCAGAAATTCTCAGATGACTCTGTACTTATGGGTTGTATTAATAAAGGGGGTGCAACAGAGTGTAGAAGTCAGGTGGAGAAGTTTGTTTCTTGGTGCAAAGTGAATTGTCTGCATCTTAACATTGGCAAAAGCAAGAACCTAGTTATTGAGTTTCACCACACCAAAGAGCCTCTTGGTCTGGTCACTATTCAAAGAGTGGATGTAGAGGAGGTCCACTCCTGCAAGCACTTGGGGGTCTACATTAATGACAGGTTGGACTGGTTCTGGAATATAGAGAAATAATATAAAAAAGGGCAGAATATGGTCTTTTTCCTTAGGAGACTGCGTTCGTTTAATGTGGGAAGTGACATCTCTCACATCTTCTGTAACTTTGTGATATCTAGTGTGATTTTCTACACTGTGGTGGGCTTGGCCGGTAACATCACTTCAAGAGAGACCCACCAAATCAACAGGCTAATTAAAAGGGCAAGTTCAGTTATAGGATGCAATCTGGACCTCCTGGAGGTTGTA
Organism: Polypterus senegalus; assembly: GCF_016835505.1. Lineage (NCBI taxonomy): Eukaryota > Metazoa > Chordata > Cladistia > Polypteriformes > Polypteridae > Polypterus > Polypterus senegalus. Next base: position 10,102 of record NW_024381271.1, on the reverse strand, counting down.
GGCCGGGAGAGATTTAGAACATAACTGAGTGCCATTGTGAACAACGCTACACATTCTCTCTCTGACACACTAACACGGATGACTTTCACCCAACTAATTATTCAGCAGAAGTGTGTCATGAAACACTACTGGGGCTCCTTTATACCAACAGCAATACGTGCACATAATGCCTGACTGTGACAGCCAAGTCAGAACTTTTCTTTCTTTTTAATTTTCTTGCTTTATAGTCATTCTTGTGTGTTTTCTGATCAAAAATGTGGGTATTTATTTATTTTTAAACAACAATAAAAGGCATTCTATTCATTTTATTTACCTACCTATTTATGTATTTATTTAAAGACCTTCTGTAAAAAGTCAAATTCCCCCCAGGGATGAATGAAGTTCTATCTATCTATCTATCTATCTATCTAACAACAAAGCAATTAAATATTCCAGCTAGTCCAAAAGCAAATAATAAATACACAAAAGATGCAAAAAATTTCAAAAACTCACAACATTGACACACTTTAGTGCAAGAATTATCATGTAATCACTTTTGACTATAAACTTGACGCAAAGGTTATGTGTCAGTGAAACACTGTGCCATCTTTAGATTCACCAAAATAATTTCAGTGTTTTTAGCTTTATTATTCAAATATAATATGATCTTTGCGACAACTAGCTTTAATTGTCTTAACATGTACAATCATTGATTGTCAAAAACTTTGGCAGTCTGAAGGTTATTATAATTCAGTAAAATGTTTCACACTAATTTTAAAATTTAAAAAACATACCATTGAGAAAATATACTCCAGATATACTGTTTATGTCTTATATGGTCGGTAAGGCTAAAGCTTCTTAAATCAAATAAGCATTATGCTTTGGTGTTACTTTATTCACCTTTTAATCCTGTGACAATTTTTCTCTAGAGTATTCATCTGTGCAAAATGTTCCACATAAATGGAGAACCAGAGACAAGGTGAACATGTGACAGAGAGAAGGAGCCAGATAGACTGTGGCTGTAGGTTGATCATCTTGATGCCAGAGAGAGCAAAGGTCCTGGGAAATGTGTTGGTAAAAAGAAGCAGTATCATTAGTTTCCTTTGCATTTTTCCTTACCAAACAGAAAACACATTAAATTTGGCATATTTACAGAATGTCAAGCCACAGTGAAAGTCATCAACAACTCCACATGAATTTCTCACCAACTTCGTTTTACCACATTTAGTAATTTGCAGAAAAGACTTCCTACAGATGCCATCTGTTTTTAAAGTGACTTTGTGACTGTCAGTGGCAGCTTCAGCTAAGAGCCCATAGGATAATTTACTATGCTGAAGAGTATTCCAAGGGAAGGTACCACACTCATCGGCCTTCATGAATGTCTCAAGGGCTTTTTCCGCAATAGTGGTGAAGCTACAAAGTCAACAGAGTTAACCCTGTGCGATTAAAAATAAACTGTCATTTTTTTGACATTATATAGGCAAGGTCAGCCTTCCCATTCTTCACAGATTTATATCATTTTAACTCATTGCAGATTGTAAATCAAAGCATGCAATCAGCTATATTGCTCTAGGCATTCAATGTAAATTGTTAGGATGGAAGCTGCAAATTAACTCTGAACTTCTCACTGTAATAGTTTTTCATATTAGTGAATAATAGGAGGTTAAAGTTAATAAATGATTGTATTAGCTGTAATGTGAAATTAAGATCCATTTTTACTCTCAGAGTGTCTTTGAATAACATTTTTTATACTTCATTAGTAAAACTGTTCATGAAATTATTAACTGTCTAGGGTACTGCTTGTAAATTGCGGACAGGGAAAGGTCCTGCTGCAGAAATTCTAATCTCTCAGAATTTTTTCTTTTAAATCAAAAAGGAGCTAAAGTAAAACATTCCATTCTATGGCATCATGATCCCCTGTGGTGATGGGAATATGAAGGTGCCGCACTACATGTCCTGACATTAATTCTCTAATTATACAGATTAAGTAGTTTCAGCTAGGAGAGGCCCTGCAGAGGGAAGGACTGGGACGGCTGCCGACGTCCAGGAGGCTCTAAAAAGCATTTCGCCTCTGTCCTCATTTGAACTTCATAAGGAACTTGTGTACAAAGCCAAAAGGGAGAGAGAAACTCTAAACTTGTGCTATAAAATCTCTCGCTTTACCACATCCTTTGATGGTGTAAATGTTTATTGAAAAATGACTCTTTTTCTTTGGTGCACCTTCAGCATTCTGTAAAAGGGAGAACTATAAAAGTTTACAGGCGCTGGAACAAATTGAGACTGCATCCATTGAGGACTTGACAAAGTGCTCTATTAAAAGGCGGTTTTATTAATTGGAAACGGTCAAGTCATTTCCCCAAAGAAAGGCCAACACAGGGTGGTGTAAACGAAGAGAATCATTAAAATAAACGGGAGGCAGGTGGCAATTACTTCAGCAGGAATTGTGCAAGAATATTTGCGCACTTGTGGGTCTCTGTTTATTATAAATACAGTAGATGGCAGTCATGGGGGTGTTTATCTGACGTTCTGTTCTGCCCTACATTGAGCACTTTTTTGCCATTTAAGCACAAATATTTACAAAGCTTATACCACTGCCGCAGTAATAAAGTTACAGATTACTACCTGCAATCCCACTCCAGAGAACAAATTTAAAAAAAAAAATGCTTTAAAGGCATGCAGTGGGTAGTGCAGTGGACAGTGGTTTCTTTTTGTGGTTTGAAAGTTTTTTCAAAAATCCAAGAGTATACACATTGGTTAATTGGTGATTATTAACTCATACAGTATACACACGTTTATCTGTGTTCATTAGTGTGCCCTACAATGAACTGGTAAGCTGTCCAGAGTTAGTTTTGAGGACAAATGAACAATGCACAAATAAACATGGAGAGAATGCCCATGTGTAACTGTGACAGTAAACCTGAACTTGAGCACAGCACTGAAAGTGACCAGTGCATCTCAAGTAGGAAAATGGCTCTAACTGGCTGAATAATCTCAAAGTGACACAAATTTGATTCTAGTCTTGGGAGCTGGAGTAAAAGCCTTTAATCAGTTTCATAATTTAGCAAACTATTCCTAACTTCACCAGGATTTAGTGGAGCTCATGAGCTGTCCTAACTTGCTCGGAGCTGCCAGAAGATGGCATTCGGGGAGAGGTTGGTATACACATCCCAGGAAGGACAGAATATTTTGGAAACACTACACAACAATAAACTCCTAAAAAGAAAGATGAAATAGTACATACCAAATCATATTAATTACGTGATCGCTCCATCTACATAGAGAAACCATGCACTGTTTGCTGAAATGAAAGTGTTGGTAATGTTATGTGTAAAATGCAGCTTTGCAATACAATGATTTGAGAATGTCACAACCAACAATTTCTCAAATTTTGCACCAAACTTACCCTTACATCATGTGAGGTAAACCGCAGTTTGCTCACCCCTCCATGTGAGGTAATGTTAAAGCAAGCTGCCTTTATGCAAATTGGAAAAAACATAAAGATCATTGCCCCATGTGTGGATGAGCACTAAGTTATATCACAATTTCAATGCACAGGTGGTCATGGATACAAAATGGACACTGAGCTCAGCATTTTGCATTACACTTTAGAAGGTTCAAGAAGGTAGAAACAGAGTCCTGGGGCATTAGATAAATAGAGTATCGCAGAAGATAAGGGGCAATCACGGAGAGAGGTAAAGCATTTCACTGTGGAAAACAATCAGGAACACCAGAAGAGTGAACACGACTTATAGCTGTGGGGAGTTACTTTATGAGGTGCTCCTCATGGGCATAACGGCAGGGGAGATAATTCTTCTGAAACTATGGCTGTGGATCATTCATCGTTAAATAAACATTCCTGTTATCAAGCTTAACTTTCACTTGGTGTGTGTTTAGGTCTTTCCTTCTTGGTGCTTATTACAGATGTAACACATGCATGCCAGAGCATCACCACCCAACCTCTTCCCAGATATGTGATACCTGCCCAGGCTGAGAGAGGGCGCTGCTGCTAACTATCTTGTCATTTTCTTCCCCTACAGTTTTAAGAAACCACCCAGTGAAGGCAATTAACTACACTCCTTCTGGTCCCTGGGCTTTAAAAAGGTGACCATCCAGAAGGAGGTTACACTTGACAGAGAGATAACCTGAGCAAAAAAGTATCATTTTGATTATATTTTATTTATGATGTTGTTACAAAGTGCCAAGAATTACATGCAGCTATGTTTTCCTTCTTCTCCTTTTAAGATTATTATTATTATTGTTTTTGTGTGGTGAAGCCTGAGTGTTAGTATGAGAAACCTACAATGTGTCCCCATGATTTCCAAGGAAACTACAAAACTTCATTGTGAGTACCACTTTGCAGCTTGGAATGCCATAAAATGTTGATGTAATTCATTCTTAAACATGGCCTAATACTCTTAGCCAGGCGTAAGCGTAGGACTCTTTATGGATACTTATTCCTACCTTATTCTGGGTTTTTGACAAATTCTTATCCTTGTCCAGCTTGATGTGAAATTCCTAGGAGTAATTCTGAGATGCTTGGAAAATATTGGCACAGGTGAGGTTTTAAATATAAGTTTCTGGAGTTGGCAAACAGCTGGGCTATGCACTGTTACCACCATGCTATTTGACTCACATTGTGTGCGCTGTAAATGTTTTTACCTGGGTGGGTCACAGAATTGTACTTCAGACCTGCATAGACTTAACTTTTCAGATCCTGGACCAAACACCACACCATCATTTCCTCTCACATCCAAAGAACAGCCGGATTAGGTTCTTAAGGTTATTATATTAGTCTGGTGTGAGTGAGTGTCCCTGAGTGTGTGCTGTTATAGATTCTCCTAGGTTGGCTCTTGGCTCAGACTTAAGGTCTGCAAGTTTATCCAAGAGTCACTAAAATTGATTTATCTCTTTTTCCATACCAGCCAGTAATAAGCAGACTATTCCCATTATTAGTGTCTTCTATGAAACAGTGTGAGCAGTTCTTGCAAATGTTACTGAGTGGTTTAGTCATAAAATCCAATCAATCAATTTTTATAGCATCTTTCAAGCAGACCATCATCAGATTGTGCTCTGCAAAGCAAACAATAATTCAACAAATACCAGCTCAACTCAGTTTATTCTTAATCAGCACACTTTTCATAAGACAAGCTTAGGGTACTGTGCATGTTTACAACTATATAAAAAAATAATGTAAGGTATCATTAAGTATAAATACATGCACAACCATTTTCCTTGTTTTAAAAAGGACGCCCAATCAAGTGAGATAATTTCAAGGTAAAATTACTTTAGGTCATTAAATAAATTGGTTGTTTATTGGAGAGTGGTGTATGTTGGTCAGATAATCATGTAACAATTTCATGATAATCTGCTATGATGGAAGGCAGGAATGGATGGGTGTCCTTGCTGGAATGAGTGGTGTGGAAGACTGTCATAGTGGAGGAAAAGAGGGAGACTGCCTCCTTGGGCCATGTGTTCCGCCAGTATGCTTGGTGGCAGTATCCCTTTAGTGGGTCTCAATGTGTGCACCCACTGGGCAGCATGGGATGTATATTTCTGATGGCCAACCTTGCTGAGGTACATGGGTGCCTCTAGGGTGGAGCTCCTATGTGGAGGCTCCCCAGCCCTATGGAAGTGCCTCCTGACCTGGAAGTGCTTCTTGGTGACAACAGATGAAAAAGTATTGCTCTGTACCGACGAGTTGGTGTCAAGAGAGGAGGAGGACAATGCTCATCTAGAAGGATTGGATGAGGAGAAAAGAAAGATAGGAAAAAAAAGAATAGCATTTTGTATTGTGCATTATGGATGAAGAAGAAACCTGAACCACTGACTTGTGTGGGTGACGTTGTGTTGAGTTTTGGGCTCTGTTATGCCCCTGACAGGTCATATTGCACACGTGGCAATACTAGTACTACTGCTTCAACATTTACTTATGTACTGCCCCCAGTCCTGAAATTCAATGTCCACCTTTGATAGGACAGTTTGGGTTTTGGTTCTGTAAGATCTAAAATCCCAGCTCTTTAACAGTTTTGTCATTTTACATTTTTTGGCTTTACCATTGCTCCTTTCTTATACAGAGACTAGGAGAGTGTCCTTTACACTGGAAAGAGAGTCTTCATTAATAAATGTGGGTTCGGCCCTTTCATTGAAGCTTTTTTTTAATTTAAAAAATCTTATCACGGCCAGCACTGGTCAATTTGTGGTCTTTTCACAAAAAATAAAGCAAATATAATATTCCCATTTGAATGTTGCACTCCATGTTGATCCGGGATAAAATAGAAATGTGTTAGTGTTTGCTTGAGCTCTTGTCTGTCTTCTTAGAGGGAAGAATTTTTAAAACTCTAGAAGAGGAAACATTTTCAAAGGAAAACACTTGAAGCGGAAACTGGTGATTATAGTGATGGTACAATACTGCTCAAAGAATTGCTACAATAGAGGGTCCATTGTCACAATGAATAGATGACTACAGCTTTAGAATAAATAAAAAAAAAAACTGGTTATCATTTTAGAAGGCTTGTATCTCAATCAGTGAAGATCTAAACAGGCACCTTTTCATCCAGCCAATGCATCTTTCATGGATTTGTAATATCTCAATTAAACAAAGAACAATGGAAGGCACTGAAAACAGTTTTTCAGAATATTTCAGGGCAGATGTGGCAACCAAAACTAATGAGTGCATTTATTATTAAACACCACTTCACATAAAATATACATTGTAATAGATAGATAGATAGATAGATAGATAGATAGATAGATAGATAGATAGATAGATAGATAGATAGATCAGTCATAACATTAAAACCACTGACAGTGCAAGAGAAGTAATTTTTTTAAGATGATGTGTTGGAAGTGGGAAAAATGGGCCTAAACAATGTGAGAAACCAAATTGTAATGTTTAGACAGTGGGGCCAGAGCAATTCGAAAATGGCAGGTTGTGTTCCCCAGTATGCAGTGGTTAGCACCTACCAAAATGAAAGTTGGTCCTTCGTCTGCAGCATCGGCGTGAACAGCAGCACACTTTCTTATTCTACTTACAGAGCACAAGGGAAATAATTGGCAGAATCCTGGGACAGGTCCTTGGTTGAGCCATAACGTCTGGGGCACACCTTTATAATATCAGTCAGGGCTAGTAGTGGACCACATAGGACATCTGAGCTGCTTTTCTCCTATTACATTAACCAGAACTTATTCCATGAGCTTGAGTGTGACTCATTTGCTGATGAACACTTTCATTTTGCAACCTAAATCAGCAATAGCTGTATATGAATGAGATGGTGACGAGAATAAAGACAGGAACTGGTTGAAATGGTCTAAAGGTGAATGTCATATTGCTTAATGTATAAGGCAAAGTTGTAACAATTTTTTCACACTAAGACATGCCCAGAGAAGTGATAAGTAAAATAAGAAAGAACTACAAGCCTATATATTCTACTTAGTTTGTAAGTGAAGATGTGTGAGTGGGCCATCATTGCATTAATGCCATGAAACCATTATTTGTCTTGGCATATGTTAATTACAGCAAATAAAATATACATATATTGAATGAATATGGGTGGCACGGTGGAGCAGTTTTAGCGCTGCTGCCTCGCAGTAAGGAGATCTGGGTTCACTTCCCAGGTTCTCCCCATGTCTGCGTGGGTTTCCTCCGGGTGCTCTAGTTTCCTCCCACAGTCCAAAGACAAGCAGTTTAGGTGCATTGGCGATCCTAAATTGTCCCTAGTGTGTGCTTGGTGTCTGTGTGTGTGTCCTGTGGTGGGCTGGCGCCCTGGCAGGTTTGTTTCTTGCCTTGCGCCCTGTGTTGGCTGGGATTGGCTCCCGGAGACCCCTGTGACCCCGTGTTAGGATATAGCGGGTTGGACAATGGCTGACTGAATGAATATTTTTTTTAGTTTAATTTGTTCTTATAAAACTTCCAGTAATTAATCAACCATTATATACCGTTACTAATACAGTATAATAAACATACAGTCTTAAAACCACATTCAATACTGCATATATACAGAAATACACATTTATTTGGAACCATCCTCCTGGTTCAGTATTTACTACAAAATTAAAAATTAACATGAGACAGAATTTTCAAACACATTTACAGTCGTGTGAAAAAGTAAGTACACCCCTTTGAAATTTTCAACACTTTCAATATATTTGAATCATCAAACAGTAGATCTTGCAGACAGTGCCTACAGATAAAGTTAGTAAACCTGAATAAAAGCATAAGGAAAGCACAATGTGTAAAAATTCTGTGTGCTTTATGACTAAGAAACAGACTGAGAGCAACAAAATAGGAATGTTGGGCAGCAACTGGGCTACAACTTTTAATTAACTTGTAAGAAGTAAAGATGATAGCAACTAAGGCACAATTCACCAAGGCTGTTAGTCGCATAGTATTTTTAGTGTAGTGTCAAAGTGAATTCTGTCCTAAAGGGTCCAAAAATTACATCACAGCCTGGAGGATGCCTGTTTTAATGGTGTTTAGGGTGGAAGGGGTATAGCATACCTTGAACTATGCATTCTTGTTAGTCTTCTTTGCCCGAGATAAGGTAGAAAGAGAACATGTGGTTAGTGACAGCACCCCCTCTCTGCCGTAGGTAGTACTGCTTACCTTTTCAGCATCAGGATGATGGTCCCCAGGCATGTATGACTGACAGCTTTTACACTTCCAGCATTCATTTCCAGTATTTATCTGCTTTCCTTCTGGAAGGTTTGCAAAATACATTAGGTGGAACTACTCCAGTCTTTCACAGACATGGCATTAATGCTGACATGATCAAAGGTTCCTGTGCCCTGGGTTAGTTCCAAAGATGAAACAGATTAACTGTTGAGAAAGGCACCTTTAAAAGGTAGTTCCTCTCACCTCCAAGCCAAAATGGTAGAAAAATAACAACAAAAACGTGAATAATAATCAAAAAACAGATCAAATATTACGTTCAGCTTGTATTCAACACAATTCACTGGCTGTGTTGGGAAATCCCATTTATAATTTGGCAGGATGAATGCAGCTGCAGCAGTTAGGATGCTCTCTCTCTCTAACCAGAATCCTTTCTGTGTTAGTTGAAACTGTGGTCCATTTGTTTTCTTCTCCAGATGCTGTCTGAGCATGGAGATTATTTGCAAGTTAGAAGGTTACCAAGGAGTGCAAATGATTGAATTGATCAGTGGTACTCCAGCATATCCAGGGTTCAGTGGTTATGGGGCTTCAAGTGCCAATATGTGGCAACACTTCGTATAACTTTAAATTGATGTTGTCATGGTAACAAAGCCAATCAGTGTCTCACTAGGAGCTTCTCCCCTTTTGCTAGAAATTTCTGGAAACACAGAATCTTCTTGCTATTGCTCCTGGAAGAACCCAGGAAATATTTGTTTTTTACCAATTGATACAGCATAATAATGAAAGCAGAAAGTAAGAATGTATAATAAAAATGAAAAACAAACAATGAAACTTAATAATGATCATATTAAAAGTAATAACAGTAACTACAATAAATATATAATATATTAATTGTGTATTTTATATGAAATAATAATAATTCATTAAGAAGTCATATACATGAGTACATAGCTTATTGAATACACAGAACACAGTGGCATTTTGCCTACAGTTGTCCTTTATTCATTTGTGTGTCCTCTACGTCTAATTTGACCTATCTATTTAACTCTCCCTTACACCGTTGATCTGTTTCCTCTACCTATATTCAGTCTACCCAATTCCTCCTTTTTTTCTCCCAAAATGACTTTCACGTCCTGCTGCTTGTTAGTTCACAACTAGTGAATATGCATCGAAAATCAGTGTTTCGCTTGACAAAATAATTAGAGAAACAAATGGTGACAGAAGAAGGAAAGTGTTTATTTCCTGTCTGGAATTGTTTCTTGTGTATAATTCTGTATACTTTTGCCTGTAATTTAGTATTTAACTAAAGATCACTAGTTAAAAAAAATGTAAAAAATGTTTGACATATGGAGTCATTTTCTTGAGCCTTCAGATGTACAGTATGTTGTGTTTGTACTGGTAAAAGGACACCCATTCTGCTAATTATGATGATATTCTTAGCCATCACAATTCAAAACAAATGCATCAGATATAGAAATGAAGCCTGAATCGTTTAAGCTCTCATCTTATTTAATG